>NC_058166.1:8002452-8155913 GCF_020080835.1 Cotesia glomerata | reverse complement strand
CCATGCTTATTTCACGCATATACCACATTCTTACATACATACAATATACACATTCTAACATACATACATACTTACAATAAGTAAGCTATTTTTTGTCTACACTAGAAATTACTAGGAAATTATTTATATGGCAAAACAACGTTTGCCGGGTCAGCTAGTATATATATATATATATATATATATATATACATACATATATAAACTTTTGAACTACATGTATTTTCTGACTCAGATCATCGAGTTAGGTCGAAATATAGTAAAATTTACGGAAAATTACGTCATGAGGACAAATACCATAGTTAGATTTTTATGAAATCTATTAAAAAATCGCGCCAAGTCCACGTTCATAAGACTATTAAGAAAATAAAATTTCTTATTTCTTTACAAAAAGATATAAAATAAAAAAATTAAAAAATCCAAGTTACCGATATGATTGCATTTGATTTTCGGAAATTAAAAAAAATTTTATTGTAAATTTGAAAATTAAAAAAAAAATTTTGGAACGTATTTAGTGTGCGTGGTTGCAAAATATTTGACTTTTAATGAAATTCGTAAAATCTATTTACTAGGACTTTAAAAAAATTGAAATACACAATGACGCACACCAAGTACGTTCCAAAATTTTTTTTTTAATTTTCAAATTTACAATAAAATTTTTTTTAATTTCCGAAAATCAAATACAATCATATCGGTTACTTGGATTTTTTAATTTTTTTATTTTATATCTTTTTGTAAAGAAATAAGAAATTTTTTTTTCTTAATAGTCTTATGAACGTGGACTTGGCGCGATTTTTTTACAGTGAAACTGTTTTTGTTCGGATTTTAGTATTTTTTGTAATTATAATAAAAATTTACAATTGGTACCAACTTAAATCTCGCGTTAGCTGCATTTTTTATAGCAAACTATCCTCTTGAAGCTATAGTTTATGTAAAAACAATTCCAGCGCACCCTGGCGGATGTAGATGCAAGCTGTGAAATGTATTTTTTTAACTGTAGTTTCCTATCTATAGGAAGATTACCATGCATTCTCAAATTATTAAGTCTGTGGCATGTCTCTTTTTACATAGAAAAAAAGTCAGGATCGAAATTTTTGAGCTTGCTATAGTTTGTGCTGATAAAATTTAATAATTTCAAGTAGATCAATTATTGTAATTGAATATAATCAATTAATATCAGTAAAATAAAGCATGAATTACTGTTATAATATAAAATTTAGGAACAAGAAGTACCGTTGAATTAAATACAATTTTGCAACCTCAAAATACCGTTCTGCTTACAGTAAACATAGTCGGTAGTCTGGCGCTCCGTTTACAACGGATTTGAACGGAACTTGGCGCCAGATTCTACCGAATCTGTGGATTAAAAAAATAAAATTTATAAAAATTTATTTCTTATATTTTCTTGAAATCAATTTCTAATAAATTAACTAATCGATCTAAGGTCTTATAAAAACTTTGTGCTTGAAAATCTGCATCGAATGCCGCCAAGAAAATCAAAGTCAAACAATTCGTTCAAAAAATATCAACTCGTTCCAAAATTATGAACGTGGACTTGGCGCGATTTTTTTTACAGTGAAACTGTTTTTGTTCGGATATCTTTAAAACGACTTAACCGATTGATGCCAAAATCTAATCAGATTCAAGTGCCACACGTCTCAATCAGTTAATTCGTTCTCAGGATTATACATCATACGGAAAAATAAATTCCAGTTAAAAAAAAGTAAAAAACACAGTTTAATTTTTCAATTTTCTAAAATATTCCATTTTTCGAAGCGGGAAGTTAAAAAAAGTCTCATATGTTTTTGTGTTCAAACATATTAATATTCACTTAAGAAACAAAAGACCAACTAATAAAAACTAATAAAAACTTCCTCGACTTTACAATCGTATTTAAAGTAGGCATCACAAAGCATAGCGTGTAAATACGCAAACTTTCAGATCGATCCTGGTCAAATTCTACCGAATAAATCTAAATCCGAAAAAGTTGCTAAAAAACGGCATAACTTTTATTACTGTTTTTATAACTGACGACCTAGATTTCCCAATAATATTCACCGTAATTGTCATGTACACACAAACACTATTATAGCTCTTAAGTTATTTTTTTCTTCAGTTGCAAAGAGTTGAATTGAAAAATATTTTTAATATAAACGCAGACAGTTGAATTTATAATGCAATTTTGAGGTAATAGGCAGAACGGAAATCCGGTGAGGATAATTTTTAAGCAAATTTTAATAGATCATACACGGAGAAAATAAAACACCAATGATTACTGTTTCATACAAATATTAAAAAAATGTTCATAGTCAGTAGTGAGTGCTGTACGAAACACGACTGGTTAGTGCCAGAACACGACTCAGTAGTGTGCAGGCAATAGTCAGTAGCTTTTATGTAGCGCTCTCTACTGCCCCAAACATTTTAACCTCATTTTCTTCCAAAACAGTACTGAGTACTGTACAAAGCAGTAATCAATGTTGTTTTTTTTTCTCCGTGTACAATTCTGAAAAAATGACTTTAATTTTTGCTTAATTGATTTTCAGGGTCTCATTTGATGAAATTTGGATTGTTATTTATAAGTCATAAGAGTTTGTGTTTGCATATGGTGTTGAATTTATCAAAAATAAGTTTATGACAGTGTGTGGCACATTCGTCTTACTAAAGCTTCGATAACATCCCCGTGAACCTTGTAAGGGGAGGAGAAAATATCGTTGGGTATCGGAGCGATTAAATTACTTGGAAGTGCTAGAGAGTTATTGGGTTTACCTAAATACCGCAATCGATATTTCTCAGCTTTTTTACATTTTTTAACTTTCAAATTAAATGTCATATTTTTTGTAAGATTAAAGAATTCATTTTTTTTGTAGTTCTTAGCGTCTTAATATTGGTATTTTTTTGTAATTTGTAATTTGTAATTTATAATTCAACTTTTTCGAAAGAGTCTAAAAGTTTTAGCCTACACTGCAATTATTGAGACTTATGGCATCGTAAAAATATGCAATTTAGAATAATAAATTTACAGTTTTGTTTAAAAAGTACTTTTAGCAGAATTGAAGTTTAAAAATTCAAACACTAATGTTACACTGCCGGGGAAATGATGTTATTTTTCCAGTTCAAATTGGGGTTATCTATGTACATCAAAAAAAAAAAAAAGTTGATTCAATAAAAATATTTTCTTCAAAAATTCACTCTTGTTTCGAAATATTAAATTGAAATGAATTCAACAAGATATATGTGACAGGGAATTTGAATTCCCGCGGGACTTAATTTTTTGATTATCGTGTCGCGGTGAGTAGGAGCTACTCTTTACCTTCGGAGCGCGATGAAGTAGTTGTACGACTCGTCACCGGGTCGTATGTATCGCTGAGTCCCCACCGCTGTCCCCGGAAAATGAAGCGCGGGAGCGAAGATAGGAAAGTTGGAGAGCACGAGGAGAGGTTATAAAAACGCCGGGTGTTGTGTCGAGACTCTCTTTCTTCCGGTGAAATTTTGTGAGTACGTGGGTAACTGTTTTCCAGCGTGGGATATTTTTCTGAGACAAGTAAGTAGTTGATTTCTTAAGGCTTCACGAATGGAACGAAGCGATTAAATTTTATTGTCTGGTATTTTTGTTAAAAATTACTTGTCATTAGGCCATTTGGCTGACGATCTTCGTCTTATTCGAAATATTTATTTGCTGGAATTTCTAGGATAAATTGATCGAGGATAAGATTGGGAGCTGGGTGTAATTTGGTGACACGAGTTTTCTGGAGCTTTGGAAGTCAGCAGGCACAGTGGAGCTGATCCCGTCATTTCTTTCTACAGGGAAAAGAATTCATCGCTGGAGTACCGGTTTCAGTTGTCAGGTATTTTGGGTTATTTTAGGCCAAATTAATTAATAATTTAATTAAGAGGCCAAAATAATTAAATTTAATTTCTCGAGCGGTCATTTTTTTATTAGCGAATTCGTACTTTAGTTTCTATTGTCAAGGTCAAGTAGTTAGTTTTGTCGCTGGACTTTTATATTTAATAGATAAATTGTTAATTTATTGGTAAAGAATTTATTAGTAATTTATTATAGGCCTGTTGGCTATAATAAATTAATTTTAGTTAAGAATTTTCGAGACAGAATTTAATTAAGAAATATCGCCTAGAATTTAATTAAGGAGAATTAAGAATTGAAATTAAGTTAGTGAAGGTCATTCTATAATGCTCTACGGTTGTAAATTTTGTTGAAACGTTTTAGAATTTCAGAGTTGGATTTAAGAAATTGTGTTAAATTAGATTTAGGCCGGTGGGCTAAATTTAATTAATTTATTTAATTTAGCGAATGTATTTATTGAGAAATTTAGTGAATTTAGAAAATGATTACCGAACTTGTTAAGAAAATTGTGTAGTGAACTTTGTTAAAGATTATTTAGTGGAGATCAAGAAATGAAATAAATCAGTGGGTTTAGTAGAATAAATTGATTGATAACTTCAGTAGAAAATTTAGTTAAGTAAGTTGGAAATGAATTTAGTTAAGAAGATGTATTGATGAATTTAATAAATTGAAATCGAAGGTCGGAATTTATGTTAAGTAATTGTTAGGCGTAATTTTGGTAATTTTGGAAAATGCGAAGTTTTGAGATTCAATTTTATTGGGTAAATTATGTCGTTTGTTATTCCGTCAGTTGGACGAGGGTTTAAGAAATTAAGAATCTAGATGCGTAATGGTCTATGATTGAATTAGAAAATTGAAGATAGATGCGTAATGGTCTAAAGTGAATTAGGAAATTAAGAAGATAGATGCGTAATGGTCTATGTTGAGTTAAGAAATTAAGAAGATAGATGCGTAATGATCTATGGTTAAAAGAATTTAATGATATTTAGTTGTAAGTTTCGGCAAGTGCCTGCGTAGGTGAGAGGTTCTCACAATTAAGTGATTGATAGGTTAATTTGAAAGGGCAATATTGTTAAGGAATTTTGTTAGAATTAAATTGTTTACATTGAATAAATAATTAAATTGTTAATAATTGTTTCTCAGCATTAATTTTTCAGCCTTTCTCAACTTCTCACGACCCGATCTTTCCTTCTCATGCTCCCCGGTTTCTGGGACACCGAGTATAAAATCCCAGTGGCGCCCTTTTCAAAAGGAAAGGGGTGACCAATTGGACAGGGCTAACCACCCCGTTACATATAGCTTTATCTTACTCAACTATTTCTTTCTCCGAAACAACAAATTCCGATATTTTCCGTATCACTATAAATAACTCTCAACTACATTCCAGAATAGTTTCAAATGAGGACGTTGCTAAAGGTACGGCTCACTGGGACATAAGGAGAGTGGAAAGTGTGACTTTTTTACATAGGTGTGTGGGAAGCTACTACTTTCAACTCTCCGTATATCCCAGTGAGCCGTATCTTTAGCCACTCTGTTCAAATAAAGTAATTGTTTTTTTTTTTTTTTTTGTTTCTATAACCCGACAGCACTTATTCCGTTACGAGCATTTTGCTCACGCTCATTTTAGAATGCTATTTTTTTTATTTTGTTGTTTCATATGAAAATATTGGGTAAAAATTTTCTTATCCTCAAATAATTTTATCCATTTTCAAATCACAAAATTACTTGACAGTTTAATTTTAATTAAAGCCTTAAAAAAAATTATTATTCGTCATACTCGCTCAGTAAGTTCACTTTTCGAGCACTGGATGGCGTCCGAAAAAGCACTTATTTCTAGAGACTACTTCACCGGCTTTTTTTTACGTCCTAGGTTGTAAAGCTTACCTCCCCTTCTTTTTCTATACTTATTTGGATACAACCGGAAGAAATTGAAAAAAAAAAACTGTAAAGAAAATACATTCTAGCTAACCAACCGAAGATTTTAAGTAGCTTATCAATTTTCGTTACTATTGAGTGGAACTAATTTTCTTTCTACTTACAGTTTGTTGCGAAGGAACCTGATTGTTACACGGAAAAAAAATATCATTAGAATAAGGATACGTATCGTTATTCTGACTATACGCCGTACAGTCATTTTTTTTAGAGATATACGCTGTATAACCAATTCAGCTATACAGCGGATCATCAAAATGACGATCCATATCATTATTTTAGCGTTACATTTGGTTAATTTAAGTATACAGATCCTTACATTAACGAAACAGTTGCCTGTTTTGACGAAACTATATATATTAACAAGAGCTATTCTCTGTATGCTTTTCTCTGTATGCTTTCAAGTCAAACAAATGAATCCTTAAATCAGAAATCAGGATCGTTATTTTAAGGAAACGTCATTTGATGATACGTTGGATAGTCATTTTAACAACATTTTTTTTTCCGTGTAGTATCACCTAGATTATCATTCTGTCTTTAATAGAAATATGAAAAACTGAGTAAAAAGTTATAAATAATTGCATACAAAAATTTGATTGAAATGGAAGCATATAATTAGTAGACTTGTATCTTTCTCAAATTGAACTTTCTGAGCGATAATGAAAAATACTATTGTACGTCATTCAGCTGCTCAGTGGCGATGCCGACAATGTCAATTTTATGATATTCGGTTTAAAGTTTGTAGCGCGAATTTACGAAAGTGAGTGTAACTTACCGTTTTCGGCAAAATCGCCCCTTTGCGGCCTTAGGACGTAAATTACTATTTTTTGCGCTTCTCAGAAAAGTGTAAGAATTTTGCTCATCACGGGGCTAAAGGTGTCCGTTTAAAAATGGGATGTTAGGTCTTTATTGGTGCCACTCGGACATCCTCGGCAATTTGCGCTGTAAATTTTACGGTAGGCCGTAAAGCATTAGCATAAAGCGTGAGCAAATTATTCATCATGAGACTGAAGGTTACCGAGTAGATGACGAGAATTCTAATAGGTTAAGATTTTCTTTGGTATTTTAAATAAAAAAAAATCTGGAAAACGGTTGATCCTGCAGGTGACCCCTCGAACTTCCCGTTGTATATGAGTTCGAAACGTTCGAGAAATTATCTATTCCGAAGTTTTGACCCGAGTAAAAATAAAAATTGATTTTTAAAAAATAAAATTTTTATCCACTGCCGCAACATCGCTGCACTACAGCCGTTTAGAAGACAAAATCGCCACAACACGAAATCTTTATTCTCGACTCGCATAACCGCAACACAGCTGCAGGCTGCTTAATTTTAATCTAAATTATCGCTGCAACACCGCCGCAACACAGCTGCACGCTGCTTGACGTTATTCAAATCGTCGCCGCAACAACGCCGCAACACACTGCTGTACCCCAATGCTAAAGCATAGCTACAATTTCACAAAAAATGGCATCATAATTAATTTATCACGCAATAATTAATGAATAAATAACTTGAACATAAATTTTAATATAAGACCTATTGTTTAATCTCCTTTTATTGAAATGCCTAATATTCAAACAAAAACAAAATTTTTAAATCAGGCCAATGTACCGCGAAATTATTGATTCTTTTTAGTCGTATTATTGAAGTATATTTTTAATTTTGTCCTCTGGGTCGAACAGAAGCGACACGCCTATCGAAATACCCTGGAAAAATTTTATATAATGATTAAACTGAGATGGGACTTGAACCTGGTTCGTCTGCATGAAAGTCTCGAACATTACCAACTGCGCTGCAAGTCGTAGTTAACTAAAAGAATTTAGTTTAGCTATTTGAATGATGAACAAATATTTTATTTCAATGTATACCACCAAACGAAGGTAGTGCAGCGGTGTTTCGGCGGTGTCACGGCGGTGTTACAGTGGTGTTACGGCAGTGGTGCAGCGGTGTTTCGGCGGTCGATCGAAATTTATTATTTTCTAGTAGAAAATAATAATTTAATTTTTACTCGGGACAGTGCAGCCGTGTTGCGGTGATGTTGCGGCAATCACAATTTCATTATTTCGTCACAGATTTGTTGGAGCTGTGTTTCGGCGGTGTTGCGGGATTTAAAAAGTATTTTAGAAATATTTATTATAGTGCAGCCGTGTTGTGGCAATTATAATTTTTTTACTTTATCACAGATTTGTTGCGGCTGTGATGCAGCACTGTTGCGGGCACTGAGACTCCGTACGGCGCTGTTCCAGCGGTGTTGCGGCTATTTTATGTTTTTACTCGGGGAGCTCTTAAAAATACAACTTTTGTACTCTTCGAGCTTGAAAATCTAGTGGTTGTTGAAAACATACTTTTTAACTTCCCGCTAAAAAAATTGAAAATTAAAAAAAAATGAGAAGTTATTGATTCCATTGCGATTTTCAAAAGTCGAGTTTTCATCATATTTCCACGTTTTAAAGCCCTACACTGAAAAATAAATTAACTTGAATAAAGAAAAAAATTCTTGAACCAAGAAGATAATTTTGAAGAGTTTTTAAGTCTTGAATCAAGACAAAAAATTCTTAAATTAAATTAAATTTACTTAAACCAAGAAAAATTTCTTACTTTAAGAATTTTTCTACTCAAATCAAGAAAATGAAATTCGTCAAAATTATTTACTTGATTCAAGTAAATTTTTTTTTACTGTATAGAATGTGACTCCGAGCATTTTCTCAAGGATGTGACCATGCCCATATGTGCATGTGCATGTGTGTGTGGGTGTGTGTGTGTGTGTGTGTGTGTGTGTGTGTGTGTGTGTGTGTGTGTGTGTGTGTGTGTGTGTGTGTGTGTGTGTGTGTGTGGATGTGAACCTCACATAACTTTTGAACGGCTCGACCGATGTGATCGCGATTGGAGCCATTCAAAAAGGCTTGACCAAACTTAGATTTTTAATACAATTTGGACCGATTTGGACAGGTAGATTTTGAGAAATCTCAAAAAGAAACTACGAAAAATAATTTTTTTAAATGCGGTTTTTTTGGAATAACTTTCAAACAAAATTAAGAAAATCAGAAAAAGTGATTTTCTTAGCGAGAAATTAATTATGCCTAAATTTTCGCTCTGATGAATTTGTGTTTAAATGTAAATCGTAGGATTCGAAAAACTGTGACGAATGCTGCTAACCTCTTGAAAATCGGTTTATTCATTCAAAAGTAATATTGCACACTGAAATAAGTTTTTTTCCACCTAGGAAATTTTTCCCTCCACTAAAGTAACTAGTATTCCTGTGTGGAGAATTGCAAAGTTTTTTTCCTAAACTAAAAAGTAGCGATTTTTAAAAAACTCGGTTTCTTCCTCAACAAAAAACCAAAATAAAAATATGGTAGACTTAACCTCATTTGACACAGATGCGAATGATGTGTTAATAATACTGCAGACCTTCTTTATTATAATTAATAAATTAATAATTATTAATTTATCAATAATAATTAAATTTAAAAAAATTTAATTAATCATAATAGTTCAATTTTAAAAAAAATTTAATTAATTATTATTTGAATCTTTGAAAAGTTGAATTTTTAATTACGTAAATCCTATTTGAGCAACTTTTTTCGTACCCAAGGATCTCTCTAAATTATGATATCAATTGTAATACAGCTAGGTAATTGTTTAATAAATTATAAATCAGTACAACTTATCAATGATGTAAACAAGCACGCCAGGACTGTGAAATTAGAGGGAAATCAGAGAATTGCTAACGCCACCGTTGCGGTTGCTATGGTAACGCAGCATAAAATTTTGGTTCCAGAAAAAATTTAGATATTCTCAGACGAAAAATACCAGTTTTTTATATTAAGAAACGTATATTGGATATAAAAAAAACTTGGATAGAAATATTTTGTATTCTGGTTGGAAAAAAACTCTTTTTTTAGTGCAGATTGAAAATTTAAAAAATAGTGTTTTTTTGAACTTCTATCAGACTTTTGAGCTTATCGAGCTCAAAAGCATAGAACAGCTATCTCTTTGAGCTCGGAGAGCTCAAAATAAGATATAAATTATATTGTTGAGCTCGAAACGTCATAAGTGCAATTTTAAGCGCTTAGATATCGAATTAGCGGAAAGTTGCAGGGATGCCTATTAGAGTCAACCGTTTGACTAATTTTTTTAAGTTATTCTTACAAGAAATCAGTAATAGAATTATGCAATTAATTTCATCATTTTTCATTTTTAAAATTCTAGTATTTGATTTAATTCAGCTGTAAATGAAAAGAATGGAGTAGAGAAATTTTAAAATTAAATAGAAAAAAAAAGCTAAAATAGATTACGATATGTTGTCAGCTTCAGCTGAAAATCCTTCAGCCATTTTTTTAGTTTCAATTTACTCTGTACTCTGTACTGGTCATAAAAAACAATATGAGAGACATATGGCTGTGACAATAAAGATAGATCGCGAAATAATTGCTAGATGATTGAAAGTCAATCTTTTTGATACTGTAAGAAATGTATGTGGCTTGATATACAATACAAATACATCTATAGTGAAATGTAAGAAATTAAATTTAGTAATCGATGGAAATTAAATAGATGGTACCCGAGTATATATATCTAGTATTTTTACATAAATAATGATTCTCAATCAACAGGTTTGTTGTTTGTAATGTATGTTCTTTTCGGTGAGACATCAAACACGATGAGAGTCCTGATGTGGAGAAAGCAAAGTGCACTTTACCCTAAAAAGCCGTTAACTTTCTCGTAAGTCATGACATTTAAGATCAACACATTCTTATTATTGTCGTTTTCAATTGCTATTTTCTTCTGATACTACAACAAAATTTTTAAGAAAGCATTTAAGTTAAAAAAAAATGTTTAAGTGAAATTGAGAGAGCTTTTGAGTTAAAGATACATCATAATTTTTTGATTGTTGTAAAACGTAAAAATTAGGAAAACGGTTGACTCTAAAGGCCATTCCTGCAACTTCCCGCTACCTCCATACCTTAGCGCTCAACAATTCACTTATTTTTTGAGATCTTCGAGCTCAAAAATATAGTTTTTGTGTTATTTTGAGCTCTCTGAGCTTAAATAAATAGCTGTTCTGTGCTTTTGAGCTCTTCAAGCTCAAAAGGCTGATGGAAGTTTCATAAAACACTTTTTTTGGAATTTTCAAACCACAATAACTTTTAAATGAATAATCCGGCATTCAACGCAGGTTTTTGAGTTCTTTTAAGAATCTTTGAGCACAAATCGGTCAGACTAAAAATTTCATAGAAATTAAAAAAAAAAAACATTTTTTTCAATTTTTTTCGACAACGATATCTCACGAACGAATTAACCGATTTTGACCGCGCTGGTGGCGATCGACGTGGTTTTTTGAAGTTAAGAGCTGACTAGTTTTTGGAATCGATCAGTTCAGCCGTTTGAAAGATATTTCAAAAAAACGAATTTTTGGAAATTTTATTTTTGAGATTTCTCAAAATTCATCGACTATAATTCTGTAAACTAGTATTAAAATTCTAAGGGCAAAGGAACTCTTTAGAACGCCGCTTATTTCGATCGAATCGGATGATGCGTTCAAAAGTTATGAGAGATTTACATACATACACACACACACACATACACACACATACAGACACGGTGACATCACTGCGGGAATAGTCGGGGAAGCTTCCTAGGACCTCAAAACGTCGAGATCTGATGAAAACTCGATTTTCGAAAAACGGGGTAAAAACAATAACTTCCCGATTTTTGAAAATTTTCAATTTTCAATATTCTCAGCGTTAGGTTAAAAATTAGAGAATAATTAAAAAAAAAGGCCATTCGGCAGCCGAAATGGAAGTAGATTTCATAATGAATAGAAAAAGAACTACTCGGATTATATACAAGAAAAAAAAAAAAAAAAAAAAACTAGTGCAACAGCAAATTTCATAATTGGCATAGCAGATTAGGACGTAATTTTGAGACTACACATATGATGTAATATTCAAATTGAAGCTTATTTAAAGAGCTTTCAGATGCAATTTACAGAGATTCAATAAGTTATTCCATTCAAAAGTTATTCGAGTAAGAAAGTAAAGAAAAATGAATTTTTAAGATTTTGAAAATTTTGAAATCCCGGCATTTCTAAATTACTTGACCGATTAAGCTCATCTTCGAAATTGACTTCGGTATTTATCGGTAGAATAATTATGTTAATTATATTCGGTAGAATAAGTATGTTGAGTTTGATGGGGATCCGTTGCTAATTGTAGACGCTATCGTCTTGACAAGTCGCGTTATATCCCATATATATATATATATACAGAGTGTCCCAGAAGTAACGGATGCCATTGTAGCATCTGATAAACAAAATAATTCTGAGACGAAAAGTCCTTAGCCATTTTTTAATCAGACGCATAGATAATTAATGATTAATTAAAATAACGTCCTTTTATGCGTTAGAGAGAGAGAGAGAGCACTAGTGTCAAGTCAAGTGCATTCTAACGAAGACGCTTGCACGTGTGAATGTGTAAGTAAATATGTGTGACTACGTAGCTATAGAAACTAGTTAGTCATACAGTTAGTTGTGTCTTTGTTCGGCACATACTTTACTGGACACTGGCACTCTCTCTCTAACAAATGAAGAGACGTTATTTTTAATTAATAATTAATTATCTATGCGGTTAATTGAAAAATGGCTAAGGACTTTTCGTTTCAGAATTATTTTTTTTCATCAGATGCTACAATGGCGTCCGTGACTTTTGGGACACCCTGTATATATATATATACCCATACAGGAAACCCCAGAGTTGAACGACGGGGCCATGCCTGGGACATTATTGGGAAGCCCATCTTGGCAAACCTATATTGTCCCATGCCCGGACCATAACTGGGTAATCAGCCTTGGCCATTCCAATGATTACCCAGGCTTGGGCCAAGAATGAATAACCTAGCCTTGGCCAAGCCTAGAGTCACCCTAACTTGGGCCAAGTTTGTGTAACCTAACCTCGGCTGTTGGATGGTAACCCTAACATGGGCCAAGACTGGATAACCTCGCCTTGGCCAAGCCCAGAGTCACCCTAACTTGGGCCAAGTTTGTGTAACCTAACCTCGGCCGTTGGATGGTAACCCTAACATGGGCCAAGACTGAATGACCTAGCCTTGGCCAATGAATGGTAACCCTAACTTGGGCCAAGATTGTGTAACCTAACCTCGGCCGTTGGATGGTAACCCTAACATGGGCCAAGACTGAATAACCTAGCCTTGGCCAAGCCTAGAGTCACCCTAACTTGGGCCAGGACTGGGCAATCTAGCCTTGGTCAACCCAATGATTACCCGAGCTTGGACTGGAACTGGGCCCCCCAGCCATGGCCATTTAATGGCGATCCAGACTTGGGCCAGGACTGAGAAACCTAGCTTTGGCCAACTCAATGATTACCCGAGCGTTAACCAAGACTGGGATGCCTAGCCTTGGCCGTTGAATGTCAACCCAGACTTGAGCCAGAATTGGGCAACCTAACTTTGGTCATTCAATGGGAAATCCAAATTTAATTAATCATTAAGTAATAGAATTTGGAACAGTAAATATTTATTACTTAACGAATATTTGATAGCAAATGCTAAAATTGAAAATTTATTATTTCAACAAAACAATTGTATATCGTCAAAATTGATACGGTCTTAAAAAAAAACTAAAATATTATAATATGATATTAAAAATATACAGAACTATTTAAAAAGTTTAAAGTTAATGGAAGAACTTGACTTTTGCTTTTTTTTTAAGTTAATAAACATTTGTAAAAAATAGATAATTTTCATCAAAACACAATATTAAATAACATAAATTATATAAATCATAAACCGTTACACTCTGTCACCATATAGATTTAGCTTATATGAATGGTGAGATGTGCGTTAACTTATCGGTCGTACGGCGTAGGGGTTAGTGTTCGGTCTGGCAAGCGCGCGGCTCGGGTTCAAATCTCGGTTAGGGTAAATGTGATTTTCACTTTATTTCTATAATTAGCGAAAGTTAGGTCTAAATTAAGAGTTGAGTCGTCTAAACTTGCATTAGCTCTACATCAAAATTGAAATAAATTATTGACAATTAAAAAATTCCTTTTTTATAATTTCAACTAACAACTACTCATATTATACAAAATAATTTAACCGTTTCGTAGAATTTTACTATTTTATTTCAGAGAATTCAATTTATTCGAAATTGGGTTCTTAATACTAATTTCGTTTCTCATTAAACAATTAAATTCTAAATATATTTTGTAATCTACTTCTTTTAGTAAATTCTATAGTGGTACATAAGTCTGAGCTTGCTTTGGCTTAAAAATTTGGGCCAGTCTTGGTTAACATACTTGGGCCAGTCTTGGTTAACAATCTTGAGCCAGTCTTGGTTATCATGCTTGGGCCAGTCTAGGCAACCAAGCTTGGCACCCTGTTATCACTCCAGACTTGTACCAAGGCTGGGCCAAAGCGGGCTTACAAGCATGGGCCAGAGATAGACAGCATTGCGCCAAGCATGGCCCATATCTGGCCCCGTCGTATTGTCCTGTATGGGTATATATATATTAGGGTGTGCCAAAATGTAACTTCCGTGGAGAACTTTTTAAAATTAGAATTTTGAGTTCCGCTTTTAACAGAGGATGCGTTTGGGCATTTCCTGAGATATTTTGATGTGAGACGATGTATTTGATTTTCATAGAATATTTTAACAGGAGATTTAATTGGGTACTTCCGGCTAAATTTTGAATTTTCGCCGGAAATGCCCAAACTAAGCTTCTGTTAAAAAATTCTACGAAAATCAAATACATCGTCTCACACCAAAATATCTCAGGAAATGCCCAAACGCAGCCCCTGTTAAAAGCGGAACTCAAAATTCCAATTTTAAAAAGTTCTCCACGGAAGTTACATTTAGGCACACCCTAATATATATATATACTAGCTGTTACCCGCCCGCTCCACTGGGCACTTTATAGAATTGTATTTTGAGATCTAGACTTGAAATTCAATTGGAGTATTGTTCTGACTTGCACAGATTCAAAATTCTATCGGATTGGCCTGTACCTTTCATCCATGTCATAATTCTAGCGAATATCTATGGTAACTTTCAATGTGCAATCACTATAACATTCCCGTGGCTTTCTCCAAAAATGAATAATCATTTTTGGATTTACGATTTTAATTTTTGATTTTACGAAATCTCTTAAAATGAATAGCCAAATTTCTTTTCCACATCTCAAGTGTTTAGAAAATGTTTTCATTTTGATCTGTTACATTCCCGCAATCCCGCAATAAGAACAATTCATTGATTATGTGATCAGCAAAAATAAAATGTATGCAAAATACTTAGTCCGTTGACTATATAGCTATATGTAAAGTTAAATTTTAGAAACCTTACAATGACTTTTTCGCCGCTGCCAAAGAGACGATTGTGGTAAGAAAATATAATTATTAAAAAAGGAAAATATTTTAATCCGTTGACCTTGGAGGCCATCCCTGTAATTACCTGTTTCTCTTAAGATTCTATCAAATTTTATATCTCTAGGAAATATATTTGAAGAATATGAATTTTTTGACAACTATCACTCCCTAGCACTCTTATGTAAGAGAAAAATTTCGTAAGATCCTATTCGAGATGATTTTTACATTAAAAATAAAATATTCCAACAAAACTTCGAGTCCATAGAAACTATTGTTTTGAAAAGAAAGATTTTCATTGTTAACGCCTCCGCAGTCCCTTTGGGGTTTGAATTTGATAAAATTCATTCTTAGCTGAACTTGACATGATACATGAAGACTCCCACCAAATTTGAAGTCTGTCGAAGTTACAGTTTGGAAATTAAAATTTTAGATTTTAATACCCACCCCCGCAATTCCTATCGGAAGTAAACTTTATTGAAATCCATTTTGAGATAATCTCTATAGGAGAAATAAAAGATTTCTACCAAATTTAGAATTTTCAGAAGCTATATTTTGGAAATGAACATTTTTTATTGTCAACACCCACTCCCGCGATCCTTATTGGAGGTGATTCGTTGTAAAATCCGTTCTTAGATCATTTCTATATCACATATAGAAAACTCCTCTCAAATTTGAAGTCTATAGGAGCTATAGCTTTGAAATTAAAAATTTTAATTGTAAATACCCACCCCCGCAAACCCCTGTGGGGTGAGCTATCGTAAAATTCGTTCCTAAATTATTTCTACATCTCTTACCCAGTTTGCTACCAGAATTACTACCCAGTTTGGAGTCTATTGGAGCTATAGTTTAAAAACGGGAATTGTTTATTGTTAACGCCCCCGCAATCCTCTTTGGGGTAGGATATCGTAAAATTCGTTCATAAATTATTTTTACATCACGTACAGAAATTTCCTATAAAATTTGGAATCTGTAGGAGCTATAGCTTAAAAATTACAAATTTTCATTGTTAATACCCACCCCCGCAACCCTCTGTGGGGTGTAATATCGTAAAGTTCGTTTATAGATTATTTCTAGATCTCTTACAGAAGATTATTACTAAATTTGGAGTCGATAGTAGCTATAGTTTAAAAATGGGAATTTTTGATTGTTAACGCCCCCGCAACCCCCTTTGTGGGTGGAATTTCGTTAAATCCGTTCTGAGCTGACTTTTACTCGGTAAAAAGAATATTCCTACCAAATTTCAAGTCTCTAGATCTTATGGTTCCAGAGATATCATGATGAGTGACTATATACGTTGTAACAGGGTAATTAACCCTGTAACGGTAAAACCACACGCGTGTGATAATTATTCGACGCAGCACTGGCGCGTCTTGGTCTTCGGGACCCGACTAGCATTAAGTGGGGGAAATTTTGAGTTTCTTGGTCAGTTGAGTAATTGCAGAAAATCAGAAGTAGTGCAGTGTCCACTGAAGCAACATCACCAGCCAAAGAATCCAAAAAGAAGGAAGCCGATTCGGTACCAGAGTTTTCTTCAAGTATATAATTTATTGAGGTATTGAGACTTTTGCCTCTTTGTTGAGCCTTGGGGTGCATACCCGGCTCATTAATAGTACTACTTCTCATTTATTAATTTAATTTTTGGTAATTCAATTGTTTATAATAATTTTGCTTAATAATAATTATTTATTTAATTAATTTGGTTCGTTAGCAGTTTGAACATTCTTCTTGGGGATTTTATACCCGAGGGATGTTCTAGACCTCTTGGGTTTGGAAGTCGTGAGTAATTGATTTGTTAATTTGGCCAATTGATAATTGTTAACATCTTAGATTGGTTTAAATAAATTTATTTTATTAATTTAATTTCTGAATATCGAGAATTATTCCAATCGGCGGCTCACGACCGGTCAAGCGTCGGTCGCATACCCGAGGTCATATTTGCTACGCAGTTACGAACAACGGCGTCCATTTTGAGCACACAAATTCCTTGTGAATTTTATTACGCAGAAAATACAAAAGTAACAATTGGACTATCATTACAATTTTTAACAATTGAATTATCATTTATTAATATTATTTGTTACCAGAAAGTATTATTTATTTAATATAATTTATTGAGAATTGGCTACTGAGCTTCGACGCAATTAAGATTGGATACCCGTGGATAATTTTTCGTGAATCTATTTTATATTGAAACAAATTGTTTTATTAATTATTTATAAATCGAAAAATTCCACGTGGTCATTTATACATTGAACTATCGAAAATTAAAAGTATTATTTTATTGGAATTATTTATAAATATATTTAACGGCGTGGATTAAGTCCCAGAAAATTAGTCAGAATTTTATAAAGAAATATTCTTAAGAATTTATTCAAAATTTAAGAAATAAATTACGAGTTGAATTTAAATAAATTTATGCGTCGATATTGTTCTTAAAAATTTATTTAATGTTGAGTATTAAACTCGTGGATAACTTGGAATAAATTCAAGCATCGGTTTTAGTGTAGATTTTTTGAGAATTAAATTAGTAGTTGTGAAAATGGTTTACGATTTAATTGCGAGCTAATGACTGAAAATTTTAATAAAAATTAATGTTGTAATTTTTGGAGTTTAATTTTATAAGTCAAAAATAAAAGTTAAGTAGAGACAGTGTGTGTGTATGTGAGTGGGTTATGTGTGTGAAGATCGTGCGGGTTGTGTGAGGCATTTCCAGAGCGTGTGTGCCATGTGGACAACGCGACATAGTTAGAAACCGTTGTATAGACGCCAAGTGGGGTACAACGGTAGTAAGTTAGAAGCCGTTGTATAGACGCCAAGTGGGGTACAACGGTAGTAAGTTAGAAGCCGTGGTATAGACGCCAAGTGGGGTACCACGGTAGTAAGATAGAAACTGCAGTATAGACGCTCAAGGGAGGGTACTGCAGGATTAAGTTTAGTTTGAGGTAGGTGTGGGAGACCGTTCGTTCTGAAAAAGCCCAACTAGTTGTAACCAGGTTGTGGGAGACCGTCCGTTAGAACATCCCAGCTAGTCATTGTATCGTCGTTTGGAAAAAGGGTGGTTTGTAAATATCGTTTATTTCGCAGTCAATTCTCCGCGTCGCTAAGTAATAAGTTGTTAGTTTATAAGTGAGCTGAATTGTCAGCAAAATTGTTAAAGTTGATTTGTTATTAATAAAAGTCCGGATATTGTTAAATAAAACTTTATTCATTCCAGATCACCTTCCTCCACTCTCTCTCCCTGTAGATTATAAGCTCATCTCTGGTTTCCGGTTCCAGGAACTGTGTTGAAAAATCCTGGTGGCGCCCTTGTTAATTTAGAATCATTTTGTTTATTGGATTGTTCTTTTTTTAAATTAATTAGGGGCCAATGAACAGGCGAAAAAAAAACCCGTTACAACGTGGAAATCTCATATATATATATATATTAGGGTGTGTTATTTTAAGGCGATATTTTTTTTTTTTACTGATATACCAGAAAATTTGGTAGTTTATAAAAAATAAAAAATTATGCCGCTGTGCTAAAGGGTTTAAGTCCAATAGCGGCTTAGCTCATCAAAAAATTCGATTTCCCATTTAAATAACACAGGAAATATTTTTTTTTGTTTCAAGTGGATTTTTCGTTATTAAAAGATTTTTTTTCCAAAAACCTTCTTATGGTTTTTGTAGGAAATATAATTTTCTACAAAATTATCTATTTAATCAAAGACTGTAGAACCACTGGTTTTGAAGTTATAGCTCGTCGAACGGTAACATTTAAAAAAATATACATTACATTCCATTTAATTTTCAATTTATTACTCTTACATAAATAATTTAATTTTTTTATACATTGTCGAGCATTTAAATTTTAAATTAAAGTATTGTCTCGTTTTAATACAATAATCTCAGTCAAATTATTGTTAGTTAATCGTTATAATTACAAGCAATATATTCGATATATTCCTTAAAAATATATTGCTTAAGAATTTATCTGTTTCAAGAACAATTTTCACTCAGCCGGACAGAAACTTCGGGATTCCGCTATATTTGTATTTTCATTGTTTTAGTATACATAAAAGTATGGTATTGTTCGCCTTCAGCGATCCAAGCTCCTCGACAGTATTTAGAATTTATGAAAGACTTACTGAATTATAAGAGAATAAAAAAAAATTTTTCAGAAGTAGCATCGAAAAAGTTCAGCAATCACTTGTAGTATTATCTTTCTGAACAACTTATTCGTTTGTTATTATTTTATGATAATGTCAGTGTAGAAATCAAAGTAAATTTAATTGAATCGATTTAGAAAAAAAAAATAGGAAAACGGTTGACCCTGAAGGCCATCCCTGCAACTTCCCGCCAATTCTATACCTAAACGCTTGAAATTGCACTTATGACGTTTTTGAGCTCTTTGAGCTCATAAATACAATTTGTGTATTATTTTAAGCTCTTCGAGCTCAAAAAAATAGCTTTTGTATGCTTTTGAGCTCGAAGAGCTCAAAAGTTTGATAGAAGTTTGATAAAACACTATTTTTTGAATTTTCAAATCGCAATAACTTTTGAATGAATAAACCGATTTCTACGCGGTTGGTGGCATTCAACGCAATTTTTTAAGCTTCATGAAGAATGTTCAAGTTTAAATTGATAGAACGAAAAATTTTGGAGTAATTCCGAAAAAACACTTTTTTCGTTTTTCTTTCATCAACGATAACTCACGAACGAATCAACCGATTTTGACCGGGCTGGCGGCGTTCGACGTGCTTTTTTTGATGTTAAAAGCTGATTAGTTTTTGGAATTGATCGGTCAAGCCGTTTAAAAGTTACTCCAAAAAAACCCCATTTAAAAAAAATTTTTTGTACTTTTTTTGCGATTTCTCAAAATCTACCGGTTAAAATCGTTTCAAACGATATTCAAAAATTAAGTTTAATCAAGCCCTTTCGAATGGCACCAACCGAGATCAAATCGGTTGAGCCGTTCAGAAGTTATGAAAGGTTTACATCCACACACACACACACACACACACACACACACACACACACACACACACACACACACACACACCTCGTGTCGGGCTTGCTGGGTCCCGCATCGGGTGCCTCCCCAGGTGGCGGATAGGGGAATGCCCGGCATATCTGCACGTCAGATGCGTCGGGTACCGAGGAAAGAGAATACTCGGGGTGGACCAAAACCTAGCAAAAGATGGTATGGAAATGTCAGAACAATTTCAAACATCGTCTACGGTGCAGAGGAGGGATACCTCAGTGCCGGCGAGGGAAGGCGTACAAACGGGCCTGAACTCGTCGTTATCAAGCGACCGTTTGAACAGTGGAGTAGACCCCATGGCTCTGCTGTCTAGCAATGCTAGCAATGCTACAGGGAGTAAAGAAACAGCTCTGATGGAAGTAGACGCACAGCAAACAAACTTTTCTCCAATAGGTGGAAGACCTGTTGCTCCCGTCAACACTCACACATGCCGAGGAAGGATAAACTCTCTACCGACTGTCACCGGTCAACAATCGCCAATGGAACGGCTCGGTAGCAAGATCGAAGAATTAGCTGAGTTCATAAAGAATAAACGAAATCTCCACCATGAACTCAGAAAAATAGTAGCGTCCATTGCCACGGCATATAAGTTGGCCAACAAACCAGCAACGAAGACGGTGAGAACCACGCAAACATCTCCGGATCTGAACAAAAAATCCCAGACGTTTTCGGTCACTCCTGAGAAAACACAGCATAGAGAAGAGAAAAACAAGAAGAGGCCGCTATCCACGCCCAGCCCTTCCTCGGAAATCGATAAGCCAGCACATAAGAAGACAGCCCGGGGTGATACCTGGACCAAAGTGACTCGGAAAAACAAGAAAAAGGAAGAACAGGAGCCAGTGGCTCAATCTGCTACAGCCCAAAACCAGCCAAGCAATGTTGGCTCCAAGAAACCGAGGAGGAAGAAGATAAAAACTAAAGCTGTGCTTGTCCAACCAGCTGAAGGGCGAACATACGCCGATCTCCTCAAGGAAATCAAAGCCAAGGTTAATCCGACAGAGACTGGAGTAGACATAAAGTCTATCAAACAAACGAAGCGAGGGGGCGTTCTTCTAGAAATAGGTCGCAAGACTGAAGACACTACCGCTTTCACGGCTGCGATAAAAACAGCAACTGCTAACATCGGTACAGTCAGAACGCTTACACCAAAAGCAACGATCGAGATCCTGGACTTGGATGCCATCACTACTGAGAACGACGTCCGCGAAGCACTCAAACGTGACTTCACCGACAGCCTGGAGATCAAACGGGTAAATTTGACAAAGCCTACTCGACGGGGCAACCGGGCAGCCTTCTGCGAGATAGACGAGGCTAGCGCGTTCAAAATCCTTGACAAGGCTCGTATAATGATCGGATGGGTCAACTGCCGCATTCGACCAGTTGTAAAAGTAACACGCTGCATCAGATATTGTTGTTTGCTACAAGCGTTATATCTCTATATATATAACACTATAACCTCCAACAACACCAGCAGCAACTAACGTTAAGTTAGCTTCAAGCACTTGACGTTATGATTTATTTATGTTTGATGACATGAAATGTTTCAAGATTGGGTGTACTGTTCCATATATTATTTTAGACTCATTTATCATTAAAATATTAAATACATACGCACATTAACGCTCTTCCATTATTCGCATTAGGAGTTTGTGACGAATATAATTAATTATAGGGACCGTGCATCTAGGCTGTTACGCCCACTGGTGATAAAAATGTACAAAATTCGGGCAAAAATTTTAAACCATAACATGTGATTTAATGGTGATTTATTTTTATACAAATAAATTTATAAATTTGTCAAACTTTTTTCAACTATAAAGTCATGTTATATTACGAAATATATATATATATATATATATATATATATATATAGCATATATATATATATATATATATGCATATATATATATATATATATATATATAACTGCTATATATATATTAAGTCTGAAACGTCAAATTGACCAACTTGTGAAATTTTATTATTTTCCACTCAGTACGAGTGGTACTCCATAGAAAAATGACAAGCATATGACGTATTTAGAGCCGGAATTGAACTGTGGAGGCTATGTTTACATCGCTACTTGATTTAATAATGCTGAATTTCTTCGATTATATTTAATACACACGGCTTTAATTTTTTTTACGCCTCTAAATTGTTCTTGCTTTGAATACGACCAATTTTACTACTGGTCAAAAAACATATTTTATTAATTTTTTAATATTTATTGAAATATTCCATTGCTTGATTTAATATTTTTGCCCGTTTTATTCATAAATTCAACAACAGGGCGCGCCAGTTTCGGCAGAAGTGCTTAGGTATGGAATTAGCAGGAAGTTGCAGGGATGGCCTTTAGGGTCAACCGTTTTCCTAATTTTTTTTTTTTAAATTTTGATGTGAACATCTTAATTTTTATAAACGATTTAAGTATGATAAATAACAAAAAAATTAGGAAAACGGTTGACCCTGAAGGCCATCCCTGCAACTTCCCGCTACTTTCGTAATTAAGCGCTCAAAATTGCACTTATTACGTTTTTGAGCTCTTCGAGCTCAAAAATATAATTTTTGTGTATTTTTGAGCTCTCTAAGCTCAAAAGTCTGATAGAAGTTTAATAAAACACTATTTTCTGAATTTTCAAACCGCAATAACTTTTGAATGAATGAACTGATTTTCACGTGATTAGCGGCATTCGACGAAGTTTTTTAAATTGTATGATATATTTTTAAACACAAATTGATCAGACCAGAAATTTCGGTGTAATTCGAAAAAACACTTTTTTTTCGATTTCTTTCGTCAACGATAACTCACGAACGAATTAACCGATTTTGACCGGCTTTGAAAGTTATTAAAAAAAAACCACATTTAAAAAAACTTTTTTTCGCAGTTTTTTTAAGATTTCTCAAAATCTATCGGTCCAAATCGGTCCAACTTGTATTAAAAATCTAAATTTAGTCGAACCCTTTCAAGTGCGCCAACCGCGATCAAATCAGTCAAGTCGTTCAAAAGTTATGAGAGGTTTACATACATACATACATACATACACACACACATTCACGGACAGAATCCTGAGATACGACACGAAGAATGGTCCAAAAAAGTATGATATTACCGGAGGTGTACCCCAGAGTTCCGTTCGGGGTCCACTTCTGTGGAATGTCATGTATGATGGCCTGCTGAGACTGACTCTTCCAAGAAGTGTCAAGCTTGTTGCATATGCAGATGATGTAGCTGTCGTAATCGTTGCTAAGCACCTAGATGAGATAAACCACATGTTCATGACTAATGCAAAAAGAGCGCATGGCAAAGTATGCGCCCTTTTAGCTTTGCAAAGAGCTAGCAGAGCGTTTTTTTTCAAAATTCTTCTTTGTCTAGAAGAGAAATATGAAGCTGCAATCGTACGCGAAAAGAACAAGATGACACTGGATATCATCCCGGATTATATTGAGTAAAAAAAAATTTCAGATAGTATTTAGTATAATCCAGATTACAATGAGTATAATCCAGATATCACGCAGTATAATCTGGATTTTTTTAGCTACTATCTGAAATTTTTTTTACCACAGATATCACTGAGTGTAATCTGGGATGATACCCAGTGTCATCTTGTTTTTTCCGTGTAGGGACCGGCTGTTAAGAAATTTTTTTTTATTTATTAAACTTTTTTATTTTATGTCTTGTGAAGCTATTTATCAAAATTTTTTATAAAAACTTAAATTTTTTTTATGTGCCCTTTTACCTTTAGGCACTACTTTTCTAAAAGCTAAAAGGGCGCATGTCTTGAATTACGCCCTTTTAGCTTTAGGATACTCGAACTTTTTTTTTTACAGATCTTTGTGTTTTGAGCGATTTCAAGAAGAATGGCAAAAAAAATTTTTGTTATGCGCTTTTTTAGCATAAATCCCTACTAACGTGTAGCTATGCGCCCTTTTTGCATTAGTCACGCGATATTGTATTAAATAAATAAAATTTTTGTTTTCATAAAAGTCTTTTTTAGCATAAATGATTTAATCCCATACTGTTTTATACAAAAATATGTTATTGAATGAAATATGTACGGTAAGAAGTACAGTAATAAAGGAGTAAAAATTCCATTAAAAAATGTTTTTCTTATGATAAAAACATTTGCCTCTTTTAAATGAATACTTCGATAATACAAATTTTTAGACTAACAATGATAATATTGGTAAAATTAAAAAAAAAGTCATATGAGATAAATTCCAACAGTACTGCTGTAAGTCATTATTTAAACAATTTTAAATCTAACTCAATTCTTGACTGTCATAATCTACACAAAAATTTTTAACGAATCAAGCTACAAAAGGAATTTGTATTTATGTTAATAACAATAATATACCAAAAAAATAATAATCTGCAATAAAATATAATTAATATTTAATTCAAGACTACTAATCATTTATAAACCATAGCAATATAGACACTCGATATCCGAATCCATGTGGATCGTGATAATCACGATCCACTAGATTGGGCATATGCGCATTTAAAGTATGGTCATGCGGGGATTGTGATCATCACTATACTGTATCGTGGTAATAGCAATACTTTTTTCTCCGTGTATTTGTAACTTTATAAATTATATTTGTAATACAATTCAATTATTGCTCTCTATTATGATTTCCATAATTATTGTCGAGAACTGGAACTTTTTTTGATGCAGAACTTGAACTTTGTTAAATTTTTAATAAATTATTAATAAAAATACCTTATGAAGTTTTTCCACAAAAAAAAAAAAAAAGAAATAATGTCATGAAATAACGTCGAAATAGAAATGTCAAAAGTTTTATTACACACTGGCATACTTTTATTTTATTTTTTATTTCGTTTCGTACTCGTCGAATCGTGTAATATAAAAAAACTAAATAAAAAGATAATCGTGGGATGGGAAGTAAAAAAATGTTAAAAATGAAAATGGATAAGAAATAATAATAGAAAAAGTATATATTATATATTTACCATTTTACTTTTTTGTTCAATAAATCACGGAACTGTCAAAAGGAGGTAAAAACCGTTTGGAACTATTTTTTGTCTATAGATCAATTATATATTATAATATCAAATTACCCATAATTATGCAAAATTATGTGTAATTCTATGCATTTATATAGAAAGTTTTTAGCTATTTTTGTATAATTATGTAAGAGTATATATAATCATACATAATTATATA
Organism: Cotesia glomerata; assembly: GCF_020080835.1. Classification (NCBI taxonomy): domain Eukaryota; kingdom Metazoa; phylum Arthropoda; class Insecta; order Hymenoptera; family Braconidae; genus Cotesia; species Cotesia glomerata. The sequence continues at coordinate 8,130,531 of NC_058166.1, read as the reverse complement.
TAATTCTACGTAATGTTCTCGGTCATTTTGTATAATTCTATATAATTATGTAAAAGTATATAGAATCATGTATAACTATATAATTTCATACAATGTTTTTCTCGTGTTTAACCATTTATAAAAAATTATATATAATTATATATAATCCTACATTGTATTTTGGTTAATTATATAAAATTATGTATAATTTTAAAAATTTATATATGATGTTCTTCGTAATTTTTGTATAATTATAAACAATTATGCATAATTATATCAAATCATATTAAATTATATGATATTATAGATAATGATTTTTCTTAAATTTTTCATATGATTAAATGAAAATCATACTAAATCTTCAAAGTTGAAAAAAAAGATGACAAAGATTACTTTTTTATAAGCAATGATTTTATAAGTATAAATATCGAAGATCATTACATTTCAATAGAACTGAATCAATGTGATTCTAATTTTTTGACAAACAATTTTTTTATCTTTCGTGAAAAATAAATTTTTTTTTTGCTCTCCTAGCCGAAAGTACGCTTTTTCTGGACGCATTTTACTCCAGAAAGAGCAACATTTGTGGCTTGTTTTGGCGCATGCGCGCTACGCATATTTTCTGGCCAGACAGCACAGTACCTCGCTCTTTTTCATATTTTCGTGGCGCGAGTTTCAACTGTCTAATAGTCACAACATCGTCTGTATATAACATGTCAGCGTATAAACTAACCAGAAAATGTCAAAGTAATAAAAAATAATTTATAACTAGATTATTATTGATGAACTATTTAATAATAACACTACACAAATGATTTATATAAAAAGTTCATACAAAATAAAATATAAAAGTTTTGTAGACTTTATTTGCTTTCTTTTATATTTTGACAGCTAGTCAAGCAATGTTTATAAAACAATAAGTACATGTACTCTACAAGCTTCTAATAATTTAATTTCAATCTTTCTTAGCCGTCGATTACAAATTAAAAATTAATTTTTAATCATCTCAAAAATAGTATATTACGACTCAAGGCCAGAAAGTTGGATTTCCTGGCGTATCGGATATGATGACTGAGGCGTAGCCGAGGCCATCATATCACATATGTCAGGGCATCCAACATTCTGGTCGTGGGTTGTATACTATTTTTTTTGCTCTCCAGCCGAAAGTACGCAACCCCGGGGAAAGGATTTTGCAAAACCGAGGCGAAGTCGAGCATTTGCCGGGGGTGAGGGGGGCGCCGCCTGACTTTTGCAAAGCCGAGGCGAAGCCGAGGTTTTGCTGGTTGGGGCGGGCATAATAAAAAAGTAAAAATTAATAAATAAAAAAGAAAAATAAGTTATTTTAAAGTTTACTAACAAATGCTCTGATTAAGAGAGATAACATGCACAGAACTCGTCACAAATATTTAAACTCAATTTAATAACAAAATTAATTTTTTTAAGTTGTTTAAAAATTAGTTTTTAATTAGACGGCTAAGAAAGATTGAAATTAAATTATTAGAAGCTTGTAGAGTAAATGGATTGTTTAATAAACGTTGCTTTACTAGCTGTCAAAATATAAAAAAAAGCAAATAAAATTTACAAAACTTTTATATTATTTTCTAAAATTTTTATATAAATTATTTTTGCTGTATTATTATTAAATAGTTCATTAACAATAATCTAGTTAGAAATTATTTTTATTCATTTGACATTTTTTGGTTAGTTTCTGCGCTGACACGTTACATACAGACGTGTTGTGACTGTTATATACAGTTGAAACTCGCTGTATAGGCCGGTCGCGCCACGAAAATACGAAAAAAAGCGAGGTTCTATGCTGCCGGCCAAAAAATATATGTAGCGTGCATGCGTTAGAGCAGGCCATAAAAGTTGCTCTTCCTGGAGTAAAGTGCGTCCAGGAAGAGAGTACTTTCGGCTAGGAGAGCAAGAAAAATGAATTGTGTTATTAGAACGAGTTTAAATATTTCTGCCAAGTTCTGTGCATTTTATCACTCTAAATCAGAACAGTTGTTAGTGAACTTTAAAATAACTTATTTTTTTTTATTAATTTTTTTTTATGTCCGCCCCGACCAGCAAAGCCTCGGCTTTGCAAAAGTCGGGCGGCGCCCCTCTCGCGCCCGGCCAAACCTCGGCTTCGCCTCGGTTTTGCAAAACCCCTTCCACGGAGTTGCGTACTTTTGGCTGGAGAGCAAGAAAAATAGTATACAACCCACGACCAGAATGTTGGATGCCCTGATGTATGTGATATGATGGCCTCGGCTACGCCTCGGCCATCATATCCCATACGCCAGGAAATCAAACTTTCTGGCCTAGGGTTGTAATATACTATTTTATAGAACCTGCATTGAAAATGCGAGTTTCAATGCCTGTTAAGCCAACCGAAACTAGACAATTTCAGACGAATGCGACTGTGCCTGGCAGGAATCAATTATTTCTTCCCGGCGAACAGAAAATGACGATTTTCTGCCCGCGAGATGAAGTTGCAGCTTTATTTTCAATCCTATCAATTGTTTGTTTATTTTATACCTTTATAATTGTCATTCTAACCGTTAACTGTACTGACATATTATAATTCTGTTATTAAGCATAATTAAGAATTACAAAAGAAAACTATTCAATTTACGAATAATGTTTGATAAAAAAATAAACCATTACTTTCTATTTTATTATAAGTTTTATAATAAAATGGTATTTTCGCTATTCGTCTGAAACTATCTAGTTTTGGTTGGCTCCAGACATTGAAACTATCATTTTTAATGCAACTCGCTTCGTTCGGGCAGGCAACTTCTTTCTGGTTTGAAATCGTTTTGTTTCATCCCTAGTCACCCTCGCGGTTTTTGAAATACCGTAAATTTTTGGTATTAATGCGTTTACAATAAATTTACCGTTATAATTCTGAAATAATACGGTATTTCTGTGGTCATTTTGGCCAGTTTTTTTACGATAGTTATACAGCATTTCTACCGTACTTTTGCTGCAAAGTTCAGAAATAATACGATAAAATTACCGTAAAACTCTAAAACTTTCACCGTAAAAAAATCTATGTATTAACTATAATATTACTATAATTTTACAATAATAGAATCGGAAAATAGATACGGATAGTGTCTCTGATAGCTCAAATAACATGTCAAATAAATAAAATGTTTTCAAATATGATTACTATAGTCGCAGAATTAAAAATTAATAAAAATAACACGGGTTTATACAAAGTTTGAATTAAAATTTTTTATATAAAAAAAATTTTTTATATACAAATTTTTGATATATACATTTAACTTAGTAATAAAATACAATAATATACAATTATATTTAAAAACAAATAAACAAATTACCTATTGCACAACAAAAAATTAAAAAAATTGAATTTATTCATATTGGCGGTCAGGCTCATAAGTATGTAAACTAGGTTACCGACATCTAAAATTAAAATCTACTTCCAAAATCTAACAAAAAATTATCACACGTTACCGAATAAATACAAAATTCAATAAAATAATAGTAATTTGAAGCGTTTTGATTAAAATTGAATTATTATGATTGTCAAGATCAGCAGATACAAAAGAAATTATAATATATATTAAATACAAAAAATTTTTTTAATGTTATAAATCTTCAAAACCGGAACTGTTTAGTGAATTAAGGTTATGCACATGTTTTTAATAACAGTAAAAAATAATTAGACTTATAAATTTATCTTGAGGTAAAAATTATTAGTCAAAGTTTTGTAAAATAAAATTAAACTATGTAAAATTGTTAATTTCATATGTAAAAATTATATTTTTTGTAAAAATTGTAGTCCACCTGAAGATGCCATGAGATCTTATAGCGAAACGTTGTGGCAAAAGAAATAAAATATTATGAGTCTAATTAATTGGATCAGGAATTCAGGCTGAATTTAACACTTCCTATTATTTATGATTCTATACAATGTTAGGCAAATACATTTTGATTTCATATTTCATCGATTGACTGTTGGGATAGTAGGAATTTATAATCATACTTTTTTTAAGAAATAATAGCTAAATCATTAATAACTGAAATAGCTAATATTGTATTGTAATGATCATGAAGGCTGAACTCCATTATATCATGACACAGCTAAATATAACATAAATATTATCAAGTTGATATTGTTAAATGATTATACTGACGTTAATGATTAAAATTAAAATGGTAAATTGTGTTTGATGTATCTTCTCTAAAATTTCACAACGATATCGTTAAATTATTATAAAAAACGGTCGGTTTAAGTTAATTCTTAATAAAATAAATAATAATAAATATATTTTTTAATACCACTTAATTTGTAATGAATTTCTTAATAACAAAGATTAAAAATATTCATTTTTATATTTATAAGCACAAATAAATTTATTCATTAACTTATCGATCTTAATTTTCAGTCAAATTAATATAATAACATTGTTGTTTATATTCCCAATTAATATCCCGTGTAAAAAAAATCAGAAATTCCAGTGGTGAGTCTGCGGAATTCCTAAAGAATTCATATTTGTTGCAGATAGGAATTTCAGATGAATTCTGGATGAAAACATGATAGATGATTGCGTCATTATGGGTATTAGAAACTTCAGCGCAAACGAAATATTACAAAAACAGATACAAATTTATATGGTTCATCACGTATTGAATTCTTGGGAAAGTCTTACCAAGATCTGGTGAAAAATTGTATGAATAGCGGAATAATTAATGCATAGAGTAAACAAAAGTGAATTCATATGTTATTTTACATGAATTTACCAGGTTAACCTAAGGACATCCGGATGAACTTTTAACAACCAACAAAGGGTTAATTTATGTTGTAACAGGGTAATTTACCCTGTATCGGTAAAACCGATCACGCATGATAATTATTCGACGCAGCACTGGTGCGTCTCGGTCTTCAGGACCCATTAGCGTTAAGTGGGGGTAAGTCTGAGGTTTCTTGGCTGATCGCGTAGCTGTGGTGAGTTAGAAGTAGTGTAGTACTCAGTTCAACAACATCAGCAGCCAAAAAGTTCAAGAAGGAAGCCAGTTTTGAACAAAGAGTTTCCTCAGCACAAATTTAACCAGATGTTGAGGCTTTCACATTTTTGATGAGCCAAGGGGGTCGTATACCCGGCTCATCAATTTTACTACTTCTCATTATTAATTAAATTTTGATAATTCAATTGTTTATAATAATTTACTCAATAATAATTAATTATTTTAATTGATTTGATTCGTTAGCATTGTGAGCATTCCTCTTGGGGCATTTTATACCCGAGAAATGTTCTAGACCTCTTGGGTTTAGGAGTCGTGAGAAATTAAATTATTGATTCGGCCAGTTAATAATCATTAACATCCTAGATTGGCTTAAATAAATTCATTCTTTATTAATAAAATATTAATTAATTTCTGAACACCGAGAATAATTCCAATCGGCATCTCACGATCGGGCAAGCGCCGCTCGTATACCCGAGGTCAAGGCTTGCTACGCACTAACGAATGCCGGCGTCCATTTTGAGCGCGCAAATTCCTGGCAATTATTTCACGTGATAATTTATTAGTAAGAACAATTGAATTATTATTATTTAATGTTATTTGTTACAAGAAAGTATTATCTATTTAATATAATTTATTGAGAATTGGCTACTGAACTTCGACGCAATTAAGATTGGATACCCGTGGATAATTTCTCGTGAATTTATTTTACATTGAGATAAATTGTTTTATTAATTATTTATAAATCGAAAAATTCCACGTGGTCATTTTATATATTGAACTATTGAAAATTAAAATTATTATTTTATTGGAATTATTTATAAAAATATTTAACGGCGTGGATCAAGTCCCAGAAAATTAGTTAGAATTTTATAAAGAGTATTCTCAAGAATTTATTAAAGATTTAAAAATAAAATTACGAGTTGAAATTGGAGTAAAATTTTACGTCGAATGTTCTTAAAAATTTATTTAATGTTGAGTATTAAACTCGTGTTAATTTTGGAAGAAGCTTAGGCGTCGTTTTAATCCAAAGTTATTGAAGATTCTGTTTTATTAATAGTGGAAATTGTTTATGATTTTAATTGCGAGCTAATGACTGGAAAAATTGTAGTAAAGTTAACGTTGTAAGTTTTGGAGTTCAATTTTATAAGTTCGGAAGTGAAAAGTAAAGTAGAGTCAGTGTGTGTGAAGACGCGTGGGTTATGTGTGTGTGAGTGTTAACAGCGTTCCTTCGCATACGATTAGTCTCTTTGCGAAGTGCTTCGCTGTTATCTAAGAGGTCCTGGTCAGCCGTTAGTTAGGCTCTTAGTTTTAAGAGGTCCTGGTCAGCCGTTAGTTAGGCTGTTAATTTTAAGAAGTTCTGGTCAGCCGTTAGTTAGGCTGTTAATTTTAAGAGGTCCTGGTCAGCCGTTAGTTAGGCTGTAGTCTTAAGTTGTTAATTGTAGTGTAAGTGCGTGAGTGATCACCATTTGTTATTTTATATGGTTAATAAATATCGATATATTGTTAAATAAAAATTTATTTCTTTCAGATCACCTTCCTCCACTCTCTCTCCCTGTAGATTATAAGCTCAGCTCTGGTTTCCGGTTTCAGGAACCGAGATACAAAATCCTGGTGGCGCCCTTGTTAATTTAGAATCATTTTTGCTAGGTATTGTTTTATTTTATTAAATTAATTAAGGGGTCAATGAACAGACATAAAACACCCGTTACAATGTGAAAGACTTTATGGAATTTGAGTGAAGTCTTCTAGCAAAATTAAGCAAAAATTTCCTATTGTTATGTTTTACGAATAATTCTTTAAATTTCCATGCTGACTTCCGCCGGAATTTCTTCGTAATTAATCCATTCGTCTGGAAAAAATCTAAGGACACCCGGATAAACTCATAACAGCCAGCACAGGGTAAATTTATGTGAAAGACCGTATGAAATTTGAGTAAAAATTTTTAAAAAACTGAAGCAAAATTTTCCTATTGTCTAGTTTTAAGAATAATTCCTTAAATGTTTCTATGAATTTCCGCAAGATATCAGCAGGGAATGCACCGGACCAATTCAGGAATTCCTTCGGAGATTACTTAGTGTTCCGGAAAAAATTGCCGGGCATTAGTGTTGTCTGATCAAAATAAAAACCTAATTAAATGATAGCACATACTGCATGAGTTCTAACGGGAATATATGCTGGAAATCAAATGGAAATTTTATGCTTTCCACTTTGAAGTACAATTTCGTTGAAACATGAATTTCTGCCAGATGTCAGCAGAAAGTTTACTAAAGCTTTGTAGAAATTTTTTAGTGTTCCCGAGAAATATTAAGGCATGTGTACAAATAAATAAACGTCAAAATCGAGTAAATTTATCTAAAAGGCCGTATGAGTTCCGTAGGAATATTAGTTGAAGACACTTCCAAATTTTTTTATTGTTCAATTTTAAGAATAATGTTTTAAGTATTCATATTAATTTCCGCCGGATATCAGCTGGAATTTCGCCCGAAGTCTACAAAAATTTCCACCGAACTCATGGATTGTTTTGAAAAAAATTTCCTGGTTAAAAATGACCTAGAATTAATGTGAATTATTTAGGAATTCCGCAGACTCACCGCAAGAATTTCTGATTTTTTTTACACGAGATGTGATTAATTTCATAATCTTGATTACTAATATTCATATTTTTATAAAAAATGGCGCTGAGATAATAAATAATAATCTGAATGACCAATCTTTATAACGTTATTAAAGTTGGCGCTTAGATAAAAGTTTAATAACATATTTATTTATGTAATTTATAAACAAATTCAGAGCTGTGAAAAAAATTATTTTATAGATAAAAAGCGATATCATTTCGTTAAGATTGTTGAAATTAATCATTTTGTTTAAATTTTCGTCTAGGTTACACAATAAAATTTTATTGCATGCCCAGCGAAGCGGCGGGTATCAGCTAATATATATATATATATATATATAGGAGACTTTCTATAGATATAGTCACTCATCACGATATCTCTGGAACTATAAGACCTAGAGACTTGAAATTTGGTAGGAATATTCCGTTCGCCGAGTAGAGGTCTGCTAAGAACGGATTTAACGGAATTTCACCTACAAGGGTGGTTGCGGGGGCGTTAACAATGAAAAATTCCTGTTTTTAAACTATAGCTCCTATCGACTCCAAATTTGGTAGGAATCTTCTGTAAGAGATGTAGAAATAATCTATAAACAAATATTACGATGTCTCACCCCAGAGAGGGTTGCAGGGGTGGGTAGGGGAGAAAGGGGTCAATTGAACCAAAAAAAGTTTAGTAATTTTTTACTATTCGAATTAAAACTAAATAATATTTTTTTTTCTCTTGGAATGGTAGTTTATTAAGTTTACTATCATTATTAATACGTAAATTAGTCAATAAACAACGTGAATTTAAAAAAAATTATTAATTTATCTAAACGCGTCGAAAGGTTCAATTTACCGCCGCTCGGGGGTGTTATATCCGGCGTCGCCTTATATAACACTCGGGGTCTCTGCCTCACGACGAAAAGTGCAGCGCTTGCACTTTGAAGGACAATCGGACAACACCTCGATCACGCCTTGAGCACACCATGCCCACGTTCTGTCAAACTTGCAATTTTAGACCAATAACAAAATTCAATTTCCTCCCAAAAGTCGCGACCCGAGTGCTTAAAAACCCTAAGCAACGCGGCACGCGCGTTCAATCTTTTATCAAAGAATACGAGGGAAGGTATCCTCGTAGAACCCGTGTGTGTCCCCGTACCGCGTTACGTACAAGGCAGTATAAAGCACTAGGTCGCTTATACAAACTTCTAAATTCAGTATTGTCCTATTTGATTCTTTAAATTATATCGTCTACGAATCGCGCCAGTGTGCTCTTCGAGCAGGATCGAGGGCCCCGTTGTCCGTATTGATATCTTTCTCTAAATTCCAACTTTTCGATCTGTTATTTAATTAAGGGTGGATCTAAGTATTCGCCAGAGTCGTTATTCTGTTCACGAACTCATAATTAAACATTCTAAATCACTAAATATAGTTATAAGTAAATAGTTATTAAGTGAAATATTGTGCATTGAGTGCGTCTCGCCCGTAGGGCTAAAATTTTGAATAAACAGTAAAACTCCGAATATCGTGGAACCCATCATTTCTAAGATTAGTTCCTGAACCTCTTTCATTACATCGATCTCAACCACGAGAGAAGGAAGAGAAACCAATCCAGGATCTACCGATCGACAACTCAAATTTAAATCAACAATTGAATTCATAAGGGACGAAGGTAAGTTCGGTTCCTGTAATCGACTTCTCTTTAAATTCGCCGTTTGGAACTCCTGGATACCGGGAGGCGTTCGAAATCCACATTAAAAATAAAACTCTTGTAGTTTATCTACAAGAGAAAATCTATCTAAAAGCGTGTCCGAGCGTTCTCAAGGCCCACTCTACCAATAATTATTTAATTATAATTAATTCGGACATAACAGGGGCAATTGAACCACTGTTCGAGGTCAATTGAACCAATACTATTTAAAACTCAAATCCGAACTTTTAATAAATAACATATTAATTGTTACTTGCTAATATTACTGTTGCACATTTTTAATGAGAAGATGTTATATTAAATAAATTTAAAATCAATTTAAAAATAATTTTCACTTGAAAATTCAGTTCATCAAATTGTTAGGTTATTTCCCTAAGTATTTTTCATGTACAGTCAAGGTGCGCGCGCATGTCCCATGCTTCTCCATATGGTTCAATCGTCCCTGGGACTGCTGGTTCAATTGACTCCATATAATTTTAAAAAAATTAATAGTAAATAATAAATAAATTAACTATTATATCACTATAAACAAAGTTGAGGATTATAAAGTATAAGTATATATACCCGATTATTCGGGATAGTAAAATAATTTTCTGTTAAATATTTAAAATTTCAAACTGCTCGTTAAAAAATTGAGTTTATACGATGCAGATGGTGGTCACAACTACGATTCCATTTTCTTATTTAGGATGTAACTCTCCAAAATTTGCGAGAAATACTGATTGGATTATGGAAACTTAACCAATTTATAATAATTTATTGAATAAATTGGTTTGTAATAATCCAACGGAATCGTGCTTCTTCAGTAGTTGTAATACAGGGTGATCCAAAATTACTTTTACAGCGAAGATATTCGAATAGAGAAAACAATTCTGAGCAGAAAACTTCTTAGTCGTTACTGAAAATTTTGAGTAGTTTTTGAGTTATTCAAAATTTTCGTTGACCAATCCGATGTGAGATTTAACATTTAAAAAAAAATACAAAATAATAAATAATAAATTTGGCTGCGTTGCGATTTCCAACTTCACGTTTTACTTTTGTTTGTTTACTTTTTTTAAATAATTCTAATTTTTAAGAGTTTAAACAAATGTAACCTTTAAAATAAAATTTTTTTTTCTTAATTTTGTTTAAAGTCGCATAAACTACTAAGGTCGTGAGCGACTACGTTAGGGGGTAAACTTTTGAGATTGGAACTCGTTTTATTTCTTGGGCTGAGCAGTATAATACACTTAAATATTGAAAATATTCATTGGCGTACGCCGGACTCGAACCCGATCCAATGCTTTGGTAAGCAAGGGCCGGATCCGATAGGCTACTGCGCGCCTAAAAAATAAAATAAAATAAAATACTCAATTTTAAACTTAATTTTAAAATTTAAAGAAGCTATTGAATTAATGAATGGATAGGTAATCAAAGATAAAAATTAATTTATTGTAAATTATAAAGATGAAAGATTCTAAGTCAATTGTCAGAATAATAAAAAGGACTCATATCAGACGAAGAATAAGGACAAATTCTAGGCTACTTATCAAGATAAAAATAAGGACTTTTATTAGGTAAAGTAAAAGGACAAATTCCCAGGCTGCTTATCGAGGCTACAGGGTAATAGTAAGGACCTTATCAGGAAAACTAACAGGAGAAGGATCAGGCTATTTATCAAGGTAATAATGAGTCTTATCAGGAAAACAAATAGGACAACTTCCAGGTTACTTCTCAGGATAATAAAAAGGACTCTTATCAGGAAACTGGAATTTACTGATTTCACTGTAAAATTCCACTCATTCATTTTAAGAGAGTAGCTTACGATAAATGTCAGAAAAATAAAAAAATTGTAGAAAAAAATGCCTATTTTAAGAACAATATCTAGATCACTATGCAAGGTGAAATTAAAAAATTAACATTATTTTTAGGGCTGAGATCCGAAACTCCAACTTTATGAAATTCCATATAATTGAGTAGAGTTATTTCAAGTTTTAAATAATTTCAGAAATATTATAGATAAATAGATAGGTTGGATATGTATTAGGGAGATGACAAACAAGACAACAAACGAGACGATAAGCGAGACCACAAGCGAGATCATTAGCGAGACCACGAGCGAGATCATAAGCGAGACCATGAGCGAGATCATTAGCGGGAGCACGAGTGAGACCATGAGCGAGACTACGAGCGAGACCATGAGCGAGACCACGAGCGAGATCATGAGTGAGACCACGAGCGAGATCATGAGCGAGACCACGAGCGAGATCATAAGCGAGACCATGAGCGAGATCATTAGCGGGAGCACGAGTGAGATCATGAGCGAGACCACGAGCGAGACCACGAGCGAGACCACGAGCGAGACCACGAGCGAGACCACGAGCGAGACCACGAGCGAGACCACGAGCGAGACCACGAGCGAGACCACGAGCGAGATCATGAGCGAGACCACGAGTGAGATCATTAGCGGAAGCACGAGCGAGATCATTAGCGAGACCATGAGAGAGATCATTAGTGAGATCATGAGCGAGACCATGAGCGGGATCATGAGCGAGACCATGAGCAAGATCATGAGCGAGACTATGAGCGAGACCATAAGCGAGATCATGAGCGAGATCACGAGCTAGACTGTGAGCGAGATCACGAGCTAGACTATGAGCGAGATCATGAGCGAGACCATGAGCGAGACTACGAGCGAGACCATGAGCAAGACCATGAGCGAGATCATGAGCAAGATTACCAGCAATACCCTTATTATTAACCTCTAAGAATTTTTGAATTCGATCTTGCTAGCCTCCATATTGTGTTTTTTTGAATATTCGGCCAATTGTCTTTTAATCTAATCTTGATAACATGATTTTTACTCCTGCAGTTTAACCTAAACTTTATCCAGTAAAATCATCTTTCGGATTCTCCTTCAGTTTAGTCGTTCAAATTTATCCTGAATATTATCCTGCTAAGCTTTCAATTTTGTTGCCTTCATGTTATCCTCCAATTTAACTCTTAGAACGTTTTCCTTTTTTTAACAATCTAGATTTGATCATCAATTGATTCTTTCGAGTGTTTTAAGTTGTCTACGCGTTTAAAATATCTGCATATTGTCCTTTTAATCATTTTTCTTATGGTCCTTCTGTATGATCTTCCTTGTATCCTACATTTTAGTCTTCTATTTTTTATTCGTTCATTCAGAAAAAAAGAGCACGCTTATTACTACGTTCGCGTTGCGATCGCTTATCTTTTATTTATGTCAATCAATTAATTCGGTGTGTATCTGTCATTACAATTAATAATTTACTTAAGAATTTAAATATTCATAAATCGATTTTTCTCAAACAATATCTGTATTATGGCTGAATATACTGCTCAAGAGTATGCTGATATGATCCTCCTGTATGGTATGGCCAATTGTAATGCTGCTGAAGCACGGCGCAGGTATGCAGAGAGATTCCCGAATCGGCGGCATCCAAGTTCTCCAGTGATCCTTAGTGCAGTCAGCCGATTACGTGAGTCTGGTAATGTTTTACCAAATCACCGAGAAGCTGGTGCACCACGTCGTGCACGAAATAATGAGAACGAAGAGGCTATCATTGAGGCCGTTGAGGAAGATCCAGAGATCGGTATTCGTGGAGTTGCTCAGCAACTGCATTTGTCTTTTGGCACCTTCCAACGAACACTGAAAGATGAAAAGCTTCACGCGTATCATTATCAACGAGTTCAAGAATTGAAGCCCGAGGATTATCCAGTTCGTATGGCTTTTTGTCAGGAACTCTTGAATCGTTTCGAAAACGATGAAGATTTTTTCAAAAAAATTCTGTTTACTGATAAAAGTAAGTTTGGCCGGAATAAGTTTTGGAATACCCGAAATTTCCACTGGTATGCTCAAGAAAATCCCCACTGCCCTATTGTTCGGAATCACCAAGACCGGTTTTCGATTAACATCTGGGCAGGAATCCACTTTGGCCAACGCACGATTGTAAATTAAATTTATTATAATAATTGTCTTCAACTAATTTTTGATTTGTAAAGTTCTAACAACAAAATTTATTATAGGTTGGTCCTTATGAATTCGAAGAAAATTTAACATCAGAAATATATGTAGATTTTCTCGATCAACATTTACGGCAAGAATGTCGAGAAGCAGGAATTCCGCGGAGGATTTATGAAGAAATGTGGTTTCAACAAGACGGCGCTCCGGCTCATACAGCAGGAGCTTCGCAAGCATGGCTTCATGCAAATTTTCCCAATCGCTATATCGGTCGAGGTGGAATAATAGATTGGTCTCCAAGATCACCAGATCTCAATCCGTTGGATTATTTTGTATGGGGCCATGTGAAGGCCAATGTTTACCGTCATCCCGTTGACGACGTTGATACTCTGCGAGACAAAGTCACGGATTGTCTGAGAGAGATCACACAGGAGATGGTCGATAACTGCGCAATGAACTTCGTCAAGCGTCTTCGTTGTTGTATCCAAAATAATGGAGGACATTTTGAACAATTTCTATAATAGATTTGTTCACTGACGTTATAAATTTCATATGTTAATAAAATTTTTACTATAGATAATAATGCAGTCATTATAATGTAATGTTAGTTATCCTTATAGGATGCCTGGAAATGGTTCTCGTAATCCATCTGATAAGAGTCCTTATTATTATTCTGATAAGCACCCTGAAATTTGTCCTTGTACTCCACCTGATAAAAGTCCTTATTATTATACCCTTCAATAGCCTGGACTGTCTCCCGTTTGTTTTTCTGCTAAGAGTCCTTAAAATTATCCTGATAAGCAGCCTGGCAGTCATCTACGTCTTCGGCCTGATAAAAGTCCTTCAAATTATTCTGATAAGTAGCCTGGATTTCGGCCTTACAATTTTCCTGATAAGAGTGCTTATAATAATATCGATAAGCAGCCTGGATATTATCCTTTTAATTTTCCTGATAAGAGTTCTTATAATTGTCCTGATAAAAAGCGTGGATTTTATACTTATAATTTTCCTTAAAAGAGTCCTTAAAATTATCCTGATAAGCAACCTGGAAGTCATCCTCGTCCTCGGCCCGGTCAAAGACCTTAAAATTATTCTGAGAAGTAGCCTAGATTTTGTCCTTTTAATTTTCCTGATAAGAGTCCTGATAATTATCTTGATATGCATCCTGAATTTTTTCCTTTAAATTTTCTTTAAAAATATCCTGATAAGCAGTCTGGATTTTGTTGTCTTAGTTTTCCTGTTAAAAGTCCTTAAAATTATCCTGATGAGCAGCCTAGGTGTTGTCTTTTTAATTTTCCTAATAAGAGTCTTTATAAATATCCTGATAGACAGCCTGTATTACCCTTCTTATTTTCTTGATTAACGTTATCGTCTTTAACCTTATAAGTAACATGGGATTCATTCTCTTAATTGTCTACAAAAAATCAATTTTTATCTTTGATTACCTATCCATTTATTAATTCAATAGCTTCCTTAAATTTTGAAATTAAGTTTAAAATTGAGTATTTAATTTTATTTTAAAGGTTACATTTGTTTAAACTCTTAAAAATTAGAATTATTTAAAAAAAGTAAACAAACAAAAGTAAAACGTGAATTTGGAAATCGCAACGCAGCCAAATTTATAATTTATTCTTTTGTATTTTTTTTTAAATGTTAAATCTCGTATCTGATTGGTCAACGAAAATTTTGAATAACTCAAAAACTACTCAAAATTTTCAGTAACGACTAAGAAGTTTTCTGCTCAGAATCGTTTCCTCTATTCGAATATCTTCGCTGTAAAAGTAATTTTGGATCACCCTGTATATGTCAATTCAATAAAATTACGAAGTCGGTTTTTCCCTAATGCGAAATTAAATTTGAAGAGTGGCGAATTAGCGGTAGTTTTTAACTTGGCAGAAAATTGCATTTGTTGTTCAGGAAGCTGCCCAAAGCTATCATTGGAATAATGACCAAGCTACTATATTTCCAATGGTGGTTTACTAAAACGAAAATGATACTATTAAGCATTTAGGCTTAGTTGGTATCTCAGATTGCCTTAAACATGACTCAGTTTCGATTTATTTATTTCAAGAACAATTGATTTCTTTTTTAAGAGAAAAATTTGCTGTTATTGAAAGGATTTATTACTTCTCAGATGGAGCACCTCAGTAATTTAAAAATAAAAAAACATTTACTAATTTTTGTTATCATTATGCTGACTTTAGAATCATCGCTGAGTGGCATTTTTTTGTGACTGCCCATGGCAAAGCGACGGGCTTGCAGGTTCAGTAAAACGACATGCTGCTAGAGCTTCATTACAAATGGAAAATAAAAAACACACTGATAGAAAGATTTGTTTATAGTTAAAAATATTTGTTAATATTTAACAAATCATTTATTAAAAACCATTTTTTAATATTAAACAACTATTTCTTAGTATTGAAAATGATTTGTTTGTATTTAATAAATCTTATATTCATTTATGAAATATTAAAAAATCTTCTTAAATACTAAGAAATATTTGTTAAAGACTAAAAAGTGGTCTCTAATAAATGATTTGTTAGATATTAATAAATATTTTTAACTATTAACAAATCCTTCTATCAGTGCATATACTGACACCACAAAATTTTCATTCCTGGGTAATCAAGAATTTTACAGGCGTTGATTTTACTTTCATAACGAATGATGATTATTAAGACAAAAAAAATGTGTTAGACGTACGATATTCTTTATCAAAAACGGTAAAGGGTACACAGACATTGCACACTTTTACCGATAAATAATGAAATTGGATATGCTCTTATTAAAACTGTATCAAAATCTGAAAAAAGTTCAAAAATAAAAGTATTTTAATTATAAAGATTTTACATTTAATTTAATTGTGATTGAACAAAAAATATCCTCATCGGAATAAAAAAAAAAATGCAAATTTTTTTTAGATTTTTGACGGGCTGTATTTCAGCGGAAAATGATCGTATCGCAAAAATGAAAAATTCATTCAAAAGCTCGGAAACTCTAGTTTTTAGATTATCAGGTCAAAATTTTTTAGGAAGTACAGTTTTAACATGATCCGAAAAAATAGAGCGAAAAAAAAATTTTCGAAATTTTTGATTTTTTTTTTTTTTCGCTTTACGGGCTCGGAAAAATTTTTTCAAATAAAGCGTCTTATGAAACAGATAGCCTGTTTTATTCAACTTTTTCGTTTGTCCTTTTTTTTTTATTTAAATTTACTGATAAGCCGAGGAAAATTAAGAGCAAACGAAAACAAAATCAATTTTTCATTTTTCTGAAGATTGCAGCACGATAATGGATAAAATCTTATTCCTTTAATTTTTTCAAAATTTTGAATTATCGGGGCGGAAAAACTACTCAATAAATCGATCTGAAAATTTACAGGGTTTTTAGGGGTACATTGAGGTGTGAAAATTCCTGCAATGTCTAGCTTCCCCGTCAATATTTGTTAAGATACAGTCGATTAACCAAAATAAGGGAAAAAGTCACTTTTTTCAACTTTTTTTAACGGGGTATCGTAAATCGATAAGATTTTTTTTTATAAAATTTTTTTATGGGATTATATTGGGAATTTCTTCCAGTTTCCAAAACTGTCCTTTTTTTTGCTGTGCGATTATTGGTTGCTGAGATATTGATGGTTAAAGACATAAACGTCCTTTTTCGTTTAATCTTGGATATCTCCGTAACTAATGGTGGTTAAATCAAGCTAAATTTTTGTTTTTTTCTTTATTTAACCCCGCTTTTCAGACTTATGTCTCGATGGGGGTCCGGCCGAG
The DNA here is from genome assembly GCF_020080835.1 of Cotesia glomerata. Taxonomy (NCBI): domain Eukaryota; kingdom Metazoa; phylum Arthropoda; class Insecta; order Hymenoptera; family Braconidae; genus Cotesia; species Cotesia glomerata. Next base: position 8,113,525 of record NC_058166.1, on the reverse strand, counting down.
CCCGGAGGGGGACTCCAGGCTGATCGGTACATTGAGTTTGGCAGAATAAGTTTGGCGATATTACATACTTTTTTTTTCAGCCTGGAGAGTAATGCGGCGATGGACCGACTTTGGGGAAACTGCACGCATTTGCCTGTGCCCCACCGGTAGCACAAAGTTTGGGGAAACCATCGAAAAACCCAAGCCTGTACAGCCCGGCGTGAGTTACGAGCACCAATGTGCACTGAAAATTAAATTTCAGCTCACACCGGGATTCGAACCCACGCCTCACCAGTCCCAAGCAAGCATGACAAGCGTTGTACCGCTTAGCCATGGGACTGGCTTGTATCAAGCTAAATAAAAAATGAAATTAAAGCTGAATAAATAGGTTATCTGTCCATAAAGTCACTTTATCTGAAAAAATTTTTCCGAGCCCGTAAAGTGAAAAAAAAAAAAAAAATCGAAAATTTCGAAAATTTTTTTTTTGCTTTATTTCTTCGGATCATGTTAAAACCGTAGTTCCTAAAAAATTTTGATTTGAGAATCTGAAAATTAGAGTCTCAGAGCTTTAAAAGACATTTTTCACTTTTGCGATACGATCATTTTCCGCTGAAATACAGCCCGTCAAAAATCTAAAAAAAACTTTGCATTTTCTTTTTATTCCCTTAATTTTTGTGAGTAGTGTATATGAATCATATATAATTATATATGAATTATTAATAATTATATATAATTGCACATAATCTTATTTATCCGGGATGAAACGATTTAGCGATCATACGTCCCCTTTCGGAAATTTTAAATACTGCACTGAAAAAAAATTAGGAAAACGGTTGACCTGAAGGCCACCCCTGCAACTTCCCGCTCATTCCATACCTAGGCGTTTAAAATTGCACTTATGACGTTTGTGAGCTCTTCAAGCTCAAAAATATAATTTATATGAGCCCTCCGAGCTCAAAAAGTTAGCTTTTCTATGCTTTTGAGCTCTTCGAGCTACGGTAATGCCGTTTAAAAGTTATGAGAGGTTTACATGCATACAAACATACAGACACCATCGCGGAAATAGTCAGGAAAGCTTCCTAGAACCTCAAAACGTCGAGATCTGATGAAAACTCGATTTTCGAAAAACGGGGTAAAACCAATAACTTCCCGATTTTTTCAAATTTTCAATTTTCTTAGCGGGAAGTTAAAAATTTATGTAAACCAAGAAAAATTTGCCAATTTAATAAATTTTCTAATTAAATCAAGTCGATAAAGTCCTTCAAAATGATTTTCTTGGTTAAAAAAAAAATTTTTTTATGAAGTTAATGTTTTTTTTTAGTTTACTTTTGATTGAAATAATATATATGATCTTATAAATCTGACCTATAAGGTATGATACGGGCATATCAAGTCATAACAGAGGGTGTATCAAGCTACGGCAAACCCGATATTTCCTGAGATGGCTTGATATGACCAATTTTATATGATATATCAGGACTTATCAAAAATTATCTGTGTCCATGTCAATCAATTTGTTTTCACAGGCATCCAATCAATATATTTAGTTATTTCTAAAACATAAATCTAATTGCTTTATCCATATAAATAAACACTAAAATAAATATACCTCATAGGTGAATACTCATGATCATTATAAATGATGAAGTATGAGTATAACAACAGTACCATTAATATATAACCAATTATATAATACCAATGATGAATAACCCATACAATTAAACACATAACACAGCTAATAAACAATAAATAATAGTGACAATAAATATAATAAAATAAAATAAATAATGAATGGGCCAAAGATATTATGTAGGTATTTTTAAACTTTTAAAAATCCATCTGTGCCGTCTGAAACAAAACAGACATAAATATTGCTTTCGATATTTATTATCCTCTCAAAAGTATATTTCGAATTATAAAACCTTCTCCGGAGAATAGAGTCAAGAGAGGTTAGTAAATAAAATAAACTGTTAGATATAGCGCAATAATCTGCAATAGAGACAAAGATATGTTATACGAATTGGGATCAATAATAGAGTGAAGACAATTAAATGGTTTAGATGATTACTATTTTTGATTACGAGTACGGATAATCTCGAAAATTTACGGCATTGTTTTTGTAGTGGAACCCTTTGGAAATTTATTTTTATTATTATATTTTGAGACGTCCCGCATGAAAAAACTATATATGGCTGAACATATATGGAAAGTTAAATGGGGAATATGTGATCATATATAGCGGCGAAATCATATATATGAAATAATAAATGTTTTGTTAATATAATGAAGATCTATATATTTGATTCAATATGTTCAAATATATTAGTGCCGTATATTACTTAGTATATGTTATAAAATATACTATTATTATATAAAAATTACTTGTATAGAAAACTATATAATAGATAAATATATTTTTCGTAAAATATATGTTGAGATAGATTATTACTGTATACTTTCATTTATAAAATTTCAATCATATGGCAATATATATTATTTTATTATAAAATACCATACATAATGCCAGATATTTATGATGTCAAAATAGGTCAAAACAGAAAGATTAATAATAAAAAAAAAAAAATTAATAGTTTGTTGTATATCTTAAGTTTCAAGATCAACTTGATTAATCGAGTTTACGGTCGAAGCTAATCTGAATTTCAGTAATTTAGTAACACATCACGAAATATTTTCTTTTTTTTTATAACTTTTTTTCAGAGAATTATTTGGCCTCAGCATTCTATTGTAATTTCGGTACCAATGCCAATATTAAAATTATATTGAACATATAATTTAAAGTATATTTTAAATTATACTGAAAAATACATTGTTCTTATACTATTTATAATATAGTGTTGATTATAATATGTACGATATATTTAATCATATATAGCTGAAAATTATAACGGATATTTCGACCTCGTACGTTAGCGAGGACGAAACCCGCAATAAATAACTTGGCTTACCTGCCTTACCTGTTGTTGGGCGCCAGAAGCTTTGCTCCAATCACGTCGATTCCGGCTATTCCGGTCCGGGACTCTATTCGTCGGGTGGCGGGCCTTAAGGGTACGACTTAATTATAGAAGGATCGAGGAAATTACTCAGGGTTGCTCGTATTAATTCTCAATTAATAAAAAAAAGATAAATTATTAATTTATTAACAATAAATTAAAACAATCGGCTCAGGTTAACAATAACAAGGAACGAAACACCTAATAATAATATTCGACACCGTCGTCGATTCGCAGTTCGCAAGCAAACCTCAAGTTTAACAATCCAGCACAAAATTTCCAAAATCGCCGCAATAAACTTATTTAATAATAATTAATTAAATCTTTAAACAAAAAAAAAATAAATCTGCGCTCAATTTTATTAATAATAATTAATAATTAATAAAGTAAATGAATCAAATGATTAAATCACCGCATTTAATTAGTAAATAATTAATGTTAATAACAAAAAAAAATTCACTCTTCACTCTCAATTTAGTTAATAACGATAAATTAAATAATTAAACCTAATCTTCAAATCGCCGAATTTGATTGGTAACTAATTAAATTTTAAACAAAAATCATTAATCGCCGAATTTAATTAAATAATAAATAATTAAATTTCTAAACCAACAATAATCACTTGCCAAATTTGATTTATAGGAAATAATTAAATTTTTAAATAAATAGCATCAATCGCCGAATATCATTAATAATTAATAATGATTATGATGAAATAAAATGATTAAATCGCTAAATTTAATTAGGAGTAACTAATTAAATTTTATAACACAATACAATCAAAAAAGAAATTTCAACTTGCCGAGTTTAATTAATACCCATTAATTAAAATGACAAAAGGAAATTCAAATCTTCGCGCTCAATTTTATTAATTTAATTAATAAAATTAACAACAAAAAATCAATCCAATCGCCGAATTCAAATAAATAATTAATTTTCAAAATAAAAAAAAAATCAATTGCGCCGAATTTAAATAATAACTATTTTTATTTTTATTTAACCCCGCTTTTCAGACTTCTGTCTCGATGAGGGTCCAGCCGAGACCGGAGGGGGACTCCAGGCTGATCGGTAGATTAAGTTTGGCAGAATAAGTTTGGCGGTATTACATACTTTTTCAGCCTGGAGAGTAATGCGGCGATGGACCGACTTTGGGGAAACTGCACGTATTTGCCTGTGCCCCACCGGCAGCACAGGGCTTGAGGAAACCATCGAAAAACCCAAGCCTGTACAGCCTGGCGTGAGTTACGAGCACCGATGTTCACTGAAAATTAAATTTCAGCTCACACCGGGATTCGAACCCACGCCTCACCAGTCCCAAGCAAGTATGACAAGCGTTGTACCGCTTAGCCATGGGACTGGCTAAATAATAACTAATTTTTAATAATACAATTACATAATTAAATCGCCGAATTTAATTAATAATAAGTAACTAAAACCTCATTAAAAATCACACTAAGTTCAGCACGGCAAAGCTCAAATTCAAATTATCAACCGCCGTGTACTCGGTGTCGGTAAGTCGGCTTGCGCACGCACCCGAAGCTCAATCAATGGGTAATCGAACTCAATCGATTACCCCGGGAGTACAAACGCCAAAAAAAATTCCAACAATAATAATAGTAATTTCAACCGAACAGCAGTAAACAACAAAATGGCGGTACCTAAATACCTCGTGGGATCCTCAGATTCGGTAGAATCTGGCGCCAAGTTCCGTTCAAATCCGTTGTAAATGGAGCGCCAGACTACCGACTGTGTTTACTGTAAGCAGAACGGTATTTCGAGGTTGCAAAATTTTATTTAATTATATGGTTCTCCTTTTTCCAAAATGATATATTATAAAATTAATTTATACTTTATTTTACTGATATTAATTAATTATAATCAATTATACCACTTAATTCACTTAAAATTATTAAATTTTATCAGCACAAACTATAGTAAGCCCAGAAATTTCGATCCTGACTTTTTTTCGATGGGGAATATCAGCGCCACAGACTAGATAAAATAAAAATGTGTAGCAATCCTTCCTATAGATACGCAACTACAGTAAAAAAAAGTGATTCATAGCTTGCATCTATGGCCGCCAGGGTGCACTAGAATTACATCTACATAAACTGTAGCTTCAAGGGGATAGTTTGCAGTAAAAAATGCAGTCAACACGAGATTTAAGTTGTTATCAATTGTAAATTTTCATTATAATTACAAAAAATACTAAAATCCGAACAAAAACAGTTTCACTGTAAAAAAGTCGCGCCAAGTCCACGTTCATAAGACTATTAGGAAAAAAAATTTTTTTTCCTTACAAAGATACAAAATAAAAAATTAAAAATCCGAGTAACCGATATGATTGTTTATGATTTTCGGAAATTAAAAAATTTTATTGTAAATTTAAAAATTAAAAAAAAAATTTTAGAACGTACTTGGTGTGCGTCATTGTGTATTTCAATTTTTTTAAAGTCCTAGTAAATAGATTTTACGAATTTCATTAAAAGTAAAATATTTTTTAACCGCGCACACTAAATACGTTCTAAAATTTTTTTTTTAATTTTTAAATTTACAATAAAATTTTTTTTAATTTCCGAAAATCATAAACAATCATATCGGTTACTCGGATTTTTTAATTTTTTTATTTTGTATCTTTTTGTAAAGAAAAAAAAAATTTTTTTTCCTAATAGTCTTATGAACGTGGACTTGGCGCGACTTTTTTACAGTGAAACTGTTTTTGTTCGGATTATCCTTACTAACAGCACAACGCAGCCTTGAAATTCTTCGGCAATATATCACACCAAGCAACGACAACAATTGATTAAACAAAAAAAAATTTTTTTGCTTCAATTAAGCATTCGATTAAAGTTTGATTTCAATAAATCCCACGAGGTATTTCAGAGGGAGACGTGGCCACTTACTCTGGTCGAAGACTTCCTCGGCTAATGTCCTGGGTGTCTCACCACGTCGATCGCCCTCGGCTTCTACGTCGAAGTGCAACAAGAAACCGGTGTCGGTCAGTCCGGCGCAGCGTCGTCCGTCAACGTATGACTTATCCACGGCGAAGATCTTCAAAGAATACTCCGGTGTGTCGGAGCACGTCGCTTGACTCACACACGCACGTCGTATTTTTAACCATTTTCAAATAATTGACAACAGTCAATTTATCGTCGAATTTCAATTGGCTAACACCTAAACTAACAATATTCCAACCTTTAAACTACGCCGTGAACAAATTTAGGTAGTAATTAATGAACAGCAAGAATTGTCACACCAAAATTCCCAAAGAATAACAGAAGATGCGTCCGTGCACGACAATCGTAAAACGTGGAAGAAAAAGAAAATCCTCACATGTCGCATTCCTCGTCTCTCTCCCCTGTCTGCTGGGTCCGTCGTTAGCGTTGAACTCCAGAGATGGCGCCGTCTATCCAATTTTCCAATATCGACGTTTCGAATGATGTATTGGCTGGAGCATTGGCGCGCTCGACAGCCAGCTTTCCAACTTCACGCCTGGTCCGCTTGCTCACTCCAAGTCCCGAGCCGTCCGTCGTCTTGTTCTCTCTGCACAGCCTCTCACTGTCGATGATGATCTTGAAGATTATCCACGTCGATGATCCTCGTTGTTTTCCTTTTCGCGGGTTCGTGGCCGACGTCGTTTGTACCATTACAATCATACAATAACTTAAATGTAACTTAAAGCTAACTTAATTACTAAATTAAATTATTTAACATCGCAATAAATTGTGGTTTCGAGCTTCGTTCGAATTTTCTCACGCGAAGGCGACTCGGTCGCGGCGAATCCAACCAATGGACAAAAAGATAAACCAAAAATCTCCCTTTAAGTTCATTTCAATTAAATTAATTAAAAAAAAAATTAAAGTAAAATTATTAACAGGTGGCGCTGAAAGCGGCCTGTTACAAAATATAATTGAAATATATGTTATGAGTATAACATCAATACATAATACTACATATATCATTATTGTATATATGAAACGGCAAAATTTTGCATATGGGTCCTTATATAATCACATATATTTTTATATATGTGAAATATAATTTTTAACTTCCCGCTAAAAATCTCAGATTTTCAAAAATCGGGAAGTTATTGTTTTCACCCCGTTTTACAAAAATCGAGTTTTCATCAAATCTCGACGTTTGAAGGTCACAGGAAGCTTCCCTGACTATTTTTACGATGATGTCCGTACGTCTGTATGTGTGTGTGTGTGTGTGTGTGTGTGTGTGTGTGTGTGTGTGTGTGTGTGTGTGTGTGTGTGTGGATGTGTGTGTGTGTGTGTATGTAAACCTCTTGTAACTTTTGAACGACTTCACCGATTTCATCGCGGTTGGTGGCATTCGAAAGGGCTTCACTAAACTTGGATTTCCTGAAAATTTGAACCGATTCGGACCGGTAGATTTCGAGAAAATCCAAAAAAAGTGAAAAAAAAAGTTGTTTTTTTTAAATTTTTTTTAAATATCTCCGAATTGACTGAACCGATCGGTCTCAAAATCTAATCAGCTCTTAACCTTGAAAACCCCCATCGATCGCCACCAAAAACGTTAGAATCGGTTGATGCGTTCGTGAGATATCGTTGTCGGAAAAAATCGAAAAAAGTGTTTTTTTGTAATAACTTCGAAATTCATGGCTCGATCGATTTAAAGTTGAAAATTTTTCATGGAACTTCAAAAAATGCGTCGATTGCCGCCAACCGCGTAAAAATCGGTTCATTCATTCAAAAGTTATAGCAGTTTGAAAATTATAAAAATTGTGTTTCATCGAACTTTGACAAGACTTTTGAGCTCGAAGAGCTCAAAAGCATAAAACAGCTATTTTTTTTTTTCATTGCTTATACAATGACAACTTAATGAATATTATTTTATTGTAATTAATTTAACAAAAATTATATCAACTTATTATATTTACCGATCAGTATAGCCGAGCAGTCTAAGGCATAAAACCGACGCCTAGATCGAATAAAGTACTGAATCCAGACTCTAGCATAAACAGGATTTTTTTCACTAGTACCTCAGGTATACTTGGACTGGGAGGCCGCTAGATGGCGCGCCGACAGTAATTACGACCGGGTTTTCTGTGGTTTCCCTAATCAAGTCACTATATTGAAAAAGCAGTAACTAGTGCATTCTCAATACAGGCAAATGCAAGTACAGATTAATTAAAAATCGGCCATAGCTACAAAAAATTGCAAGAAATAAAAGTAAAAGGCAGGATTGAATGATATAAAGTAGAGTCCTTAAATGTAAACAGCAATTATCACTGTTATACATGAAATCTATAATAATAAAAAAAAAGTTTGGCAAATCTTAAAATGCAAGCTTCATAGCGTTCGTTCAATTTTTACAAAAAAGAAAATGATCATTTATCAAATTCAAGTTTTGCATCATTTCCTGAGAAGAAAGTTCTATAGCGCATGTGCCAATCTCAATTTTTCACTCACGGCTTAAGATTGCACGGACAATACCCCGTAAGTTATAAAAGAATCTAAATTTTTTTTTTTATTAAAATTAAAAATTCGAATACAAAAATTCATTATCATAATTTAACCGTTACCTTACATTATAATAAAATAAAATAATTAAATAATTTAATCAACAAAAACAATAAATAGTCAACTTTTGACTCAAGTATTTTTTCACAAAACTCAGACCTGGCAACACCGCGCTTAACAGCAATTTATATTTACCTCGCTGTGCAGTGTTGAGTTGAAAAACATAACCCATAAATATACACAGGAATGATTAAAATTCAAAATTCGCGCGTTCTGTTCTGCGCAACGTTGCCACAGTGCGCTGAATCACGTGATTTTTTTTATTTTTAGATATGTCGGCTTGAAATTTTCGTATATTTCTCATCATTTGCATTAAAATATCTTTAAAAGCCTTCCTCAGAAAATTTTCATTTTATTTTTTTTTAAGCTGTCCTTTGGAGAGAGCTCTTAAAACATCAAAAATTAACATTTTTTCACTCGAGACTCAAAAAAAAAAATAGTCGGTTTTTTTGCGCCACCCTAGCATATATGAAAAATATATAAAAATGCATGTGGGTACTCAAATGAAAGCTCTTGATGAGTGTAACGTTGAGATGAGCTTATATCTTGAAAAACGTCAATAGTTAAAAAAGTAGGATACTTTACAGCTTACTCTACACGTAAAGTAATTTTCTTTAAAAATTACCGTTAAAATCACAGTAATCGTAGGACATTCGTAAATTGCCGATCTAATTACACTTCTTTCAATAATTATTATAAATATTTATATATAAATATTTGAGAAATTTGGAGAAATCTAAAAAAAAGTAGGAAAAAAAATTTTTTCTGAAGTGGTTTTTTTGGGATAACTTTTAAACGGTTTAACTGATCGATTTCAAAAACTAATCAGCTCTCAACCTTGAAAAACCACGTCGATCGCCGCCAATCCGGTCAAAATCGGTTGATTCGTTCGAGAGATATCGTGAACAAAAGAAAACCGAAAAAAGTGTTTTTTCGGAGTTACTCCGAAATTTTTAGTTTGACCAATTAAAACTTAGAAATTCGTTATGAGGCTTAAAAAACTGCGTAGAATGCCGCCAACCGCGTAAAAATCGGTTCATTCATTCAAAAGTTATTGCGGTATGAACATTCAAAAAATAGTGTTCTATGAAACTTCTATCAGACTTTTGAGCTCAAAGAGCTCAAAAGCATAGAAAAGGTATCTTTTTGAGCTTGGAGAACTTAAAACAACACACAGATTGTACTTTTGAGCTCGAAGAGCTCAAAAAAGCGGCCAGGTATTAACGGAATTAGCGGGAAGTTGCAGGGATGGCCTTTAGGGTCAACCGTTTTCCTAATTTTTTTTATATGATAAAGGATATATAGCTTTTTCATGCGGGTTATAACTTTTTCGTTATAACTAAAACTATTACATTTTTTGTGCTAACTTATTAATAGCCGCCTTTTTTTGTAGCATGGTGAAATTAGTTCGAGTCTACAATATGAATTTTTTAGTACATAAAAGATATCGGTGGTAAAACTGTATTTATCGTGTAGCAATTACACGGAAAAAAAAGATGATTTAAAAATTGCATCACTAATGATGTAAAAATCCGATTGTCCGAGTGGCGTTAGTTTTGGTTTGAGGTGATACAAATATTTTATCACCGTGATGTAGATTCCACATCACAGTGAAGTAAATTATGAGTGCTCTATACGCATGCGCCTGAATATTGCATAGGTTATATTTGTTAATGATGTTTTGTGTCGTATGTATTTTTTTATTTATTAAGAATTTTTTATAAAAAAAAAACGTGAATATAACATGGCCGATGACTTTGTATGTTCAATGTTAAAAGAATATTGTCTTGAAAAATTTATTTCAAGGTTTGAGGATACGAATATTACCGTTGAGTTAGTCCCATTTAAAATACATTAGATACGAAAATTGTATCACAGGGTGGCGTAAATTTAGCATCACCTCTGTTGACTTCACAGGTGATAGAATTTTTGTATTACCTGATGAGATTTTAAAGCCACTTTTTTTCCGTGTAGGTTTTCCCCGATAGTTTGTTTTTTATTTTTTTTTTTTTTTCTACTGAACAAACTCACGAGCTACAAACTCATTTTGTGTAATGCATGTTGACATGAAAGCAAATTAACTTTATGAATTTTGATTCAAATGAATTGTTAGTTTTTGGTCGTAACCAATTTTAAAGTTGAAAAAATATTAAAAAATCGTATTGAGGTTCTTCTAAATTAACAACCAAGCACAAAAATATAAATAATAACAATAACCATTTATTTCACCGTGAATTTTCAATTTATAATCATCAGATTTTTCTGGGAACGAAATAAACTTAACGTTATGAAATATAACTGAAAAATCAATGTCATTGCACGGGAATTTTTAATGGCATATTTAGCGAAACGTTGAGTCATTAGTGAGCTGGAATAAAGGTCGATAAAAAAATTTGGTGTGAATAAAACCAACAAATAACGAGCGCCAAAAAAAAATGTACTTTTCATTAAAATCTAAAGATTTGTTCCAATCGGTGGATATTAATCTATTTAGTCTACAGCGAGTATAATTTAGTATACAAATTAAGCTTACGCCTTATTCGGTATATTTCTAACTTCCCACTAAGAAAATTGAAAATTTTAAAGAATCGGGAAGTAATTGGTTTCACCCCGTTTTTTGGAAATCGAGTTTTCAACGGATGTTAACGTTTTGAGGTCCTAGAAAGCCTCCCCGAATGTTTCTGCGATGATGTCCGTACGTCTGTATGTATGTATGTATGTAAGTGTGTGTGTGTGTGTGTGTGTGTGTGTGTGTGTGTGTGTGTGTGTGTGTGTGTGTGTGTGTGTGTGTGTGTGTGTGTGTGTGTGTACGGCCGTATGTAAACCTCTCATGACTTTTGAAGGGCTTGACCGATTTCATCGCTGTTGGCACCATTCGAAAGGGATTGACAAAACTTAGATTTTGACCATAATTTGGACCGATTCGGACTAGTAGATTTCGAGAAATCTCAAAAAATTGCAAAAAAAAATTTTTTCTAATGTGATTTTTGTGGAATAACTTTCAAATGGCTTAACCGATCGATTCCAAAAACTATTTAGCTCTTAACATAAAAAAAAGTTAGGAAAACGGTTGACCCTGAAACCCATCCCTGCAACTTCCCGCCAATTCTATATCTAAACGCTTGAAATTGCACTTATGATGTTTTTGAGCTCTTCGAGCTCATAAATACAATTTGTGTATTATTTTGAGCTCTCCGAGCTCAAAAAAATAGCTTTTGTATGTTTATGATCTCTACGAGCTCAAAAGTTTGATAAAACACTATTTTTGAAATTTTCAAATCGTAATAACTTTTGAATGAATGAACCGATTTTCACGCGGTTGGTGGCATTCGACGCAGTTTTTTAAGCCTCATAAAAAATCTTCAAATTTGAATTGATAGAGCAGAAAATTTCGGAGTAATTTCGAAAAAACACTTTTTTCAGTTATCTTTCGTCAACGATAACTCACGAACGAATCAACCAATTTTAACCGGACTGACAATGATGTTTTTGTAGTTTTTTTGCGATTTCTCAAAATTTACTGGTCCGAATCGTTCCAAAATATATTCAAAATCTAAGTTTGGTCAAGCCCTTTCGAATGGCACCAACCGCGATCAAATCGGTCGAGCTTTTCGAAAGTTATAAAAGGTTTACATACATCCACACACACACACACACACACACACACACACACACACACACACGCACACACACACACACACACACACACACGCACACACACACACATGCACGCACTGGAGCTTGCAGGGCATTTCGCACAGCACTGGCAGAAGCCAAGAGAGGGCAGAAATGACACGCATGCTACAAGGCAACCTGAATAGGTGTGCCTTGGCGCAAAACCTGCTGCGCCAGCGTGTCTTTGATGATAAAATCGACGTCTGCTTTATCTGCGAGCAATATCTAAACATCGAAGGTAAAACATGGTTCGCAGACAAAACTGGCACGGAAGCAATTTGGATTGTGAACACAAAGAACGTTACCGTCAACAACAGTGGAAGTGGAGCAGGTTTTGTCTGGATTCAAACATTTCCTAATTTTTTTTTTTTTTTTTTTCAGAATGAAGTAATAGCTGTCGCCCTAAGTGCTCTTTTGAGTCAGATTGAAATTCCACTTTCAACTTCCATGTCGCTGTAAGTATCATCATTTTTTTGTACTTCATTTTCATTATTGGGACATTATTAAAATCCTAATTAATTTCATAAAAATATCATTGAAATTTGGTAATAATTGATTTTTTGACATTTTTAATATCAATAATTCGAATATATCAATTCGGTAACCTCAATAAATATATTTAATTACATGTGTGTCAGATTTTGAATTAATTTCGTGATAAGAAAATTATTAATCAATTATCCTTTCGCATAAATGGAGAATTTTCGGAAATTGAATTAACTAATGTGTTAATTATAGTGTTGATATATTCTCTTCATGCTTTCTTAAAAAAAATCCGTAAAATTTCACTGACTCTCCGGTAAAAACCTCACTCACTGATTTAATCAGTGAACGGAATGCTTACCGTAAGATGTACGGTGTGGCTTAATGTATATAAAATAAGCGAAAGGAAATTTAGTATAGACCGGATAGCTCAAATGGTAGAGTAGCTGACATGTCTTCGGAAGGTTCTAGGTTCGAATCCCAGTCCGAGCTATCTAATAATTTTTTCTCGCATATTCTATAAACTCACATTAAGATGATCCTCTCCACATTCCTTTCTCAATCCTTTCCTACCAATATCCTGTTACGTGAATGTGGAACGCTTCACGTAATAATTACCGTAACTCCTATTCTTTCCCGCTTCACAGCATTATTTATATTTGTATGCGCATGCGCGTGAGTATGTGTACTGGTTGAATCAGTGTAATTCCACGGATTGATTTTCAAAAAGTAGATGCAGAACACTTTTGTCTTTTAATTTTGCATAGTATCACAATAAAAACCGAAATTTATACTTTCATTATCTTTTGATGACAAAAAAATTGTAAAAATTGATAAAATTCTACTTTATTTAATGATCTCGTATCTTAACAAATCTTAATCTTTAAAAAAGAATAAATAATGTGTACGGGGCGGTTATACGAAAAAAAAATTAGGAAAACGGTTGACCCTGAAGGCCATCCCTGCAACTTCCTGTCAATTACCTAAACGCTTGAAATTGCACTTATGACGTTTTTGAGCTCATAAATACAATTTGTGTATTATTTTGAGCTCTCCGAGCTCAAACATATAACTTTTGTATAATTTTGAACTCTTCAAGCTCAAAAGTTTGATAAAACACTATTTTTTGAATTTTCAAATCGCAATAACTTTTGAATGAATGAACCGATTTTCACACGTTTGGTGATATTCAACGCAATTTTTTAAGCTTCATAAAGAATTTTCAAGTTTAAAATGATAGAGCGAAAAATTTCGGAGTAACTCCGAAAAAACACTTGTTTCGGTTTTCTTTCGTCAACAATAACTCACGAACAAATCAACCGATTTTGACTGGACTGGCGGCGATCGACGTTTTTTTTTTATGTAAGGAGCTGATTAGTTGTTAGAATTGATCCATATAGCCGTTTAATAGTTATTCCAAAAAAACCACTTTTGAAAAAATTTTTTAACTTCCTGCTAAGAAATCGAAAATTTTCAAAAATCGGGAAGTTATTGGTTTTAACCCGTTTTGCAAAAATCGAGTTTTCATCAGATCTCGACGTTTTAAGGTCTCAGAAAGGTTCCTTGACTACCCCCGCAATGGTGTCTGCATGTTTGTATGTATGTATGTATGTATGTATCTATGTATCTATGTGTGTGTGTGTGTGTGTTTTTTTTTTGTTTTTTTTTTTCCTTAGGGGCGGGAATCCTTTTTACGAATTCTAGGCATAGCAGTTTGGCCTAGATATGTGGCGACTCGACGCAGCGTCATACTAAAACTCGATGCTGACGCCCCTACCCACTAAACCCTAAACCCCTTTCTCTTCTATCCTCTGATCCCCTATGGTACCGCCGTAAGGCATTTCTTCGCGGGGGGGAGGAATTAGCTGCCGCTCTTCCTTCTGGTGGCTAAGATGTTATTTCTTCCTTCTAGAATCTGTCTTTTGCTCTTTTCCTCTCAATGGATCGCAACTCTGTAAGCACTTTTGTAGCAAAAGTGCTTGTGGCGTTCCAGGCAGCTTCTGACGACAACATTGCTTCTACTATTGACTCTGGTTGGGTTTTCTTTTTCAGAATCTTCTCTAACTCATCGCGCTGTTGGTTGAAACGTGGACACACAAAGAAAACATGCTCCGCATCTTCATTGACCCCTGTACAGGACAGGCACTCTGGGGTATCATCGTGCATGAAGCGGTGAAGATACTTCCGGTAACATCCGTGTCCAGATAACATCTGCGTTAAACAATAGTTGATCTCACCGTGACTCCGGTTGAACCACACATCAATCCGAGGTATGAGACGATACGTCCACCGAGCTTTCTCTGCAGCATTCCACTCCTGTTGCCATCTTGCGATGCTGTGTTGCCATTCTTCCCTTCTAAGTTCTTCAGGGCTCAGTGTGGTTGACCGTTTTCGTTGATATAGGTTCCGTCTTTCCTCAGCTAGGACTCTGAGAGGCAGAGTACCGGAAATAACACACACTGCTTCCTCTGATATTGTGCGGAAGCGCTAGCTACTCGTAGGGCACTCAGTCGATATACTGGTCCAGCCTTTCTCCATGATTCTTGCGTCTTTAGTACGTCGGCCCAAATGGATATTTCGTAAGTGAGCACCGATGTGACTACTGATGACAATAATAGCCTCCTGCTCTGCTTTGGGTCTCCGACGTTCGGCATCAGTCGTGCGAGACTAGCCCTCACTACTGACGCTTTGGCACTGACATGTTCCACTTGCTGCTTGAAGTTGAGTCGGGCATCAAGCATCACTCCCAAATATCGGATATAAGGTTGTGATGTGATTTCTTGTTCGCCGACTTTCAGCTTAATGGTCTCTACCACTTTTCTGCTGGTAATAAGCACTGCCTCAGTCTTGTGTTGCGCCAGTTACAGGTTCACTGCGTCCATCCACCGGTTAACGCGCTCTGTGTGTGTGATTGTGTGTTTGTGTGTTTGTGTGTGTGTGTGTGTGTGTTTTTTTTTTTGTTTTAAGGGGGGGAATCCTTCTTACGGATTCTAGGCATAGTTGTTTGGCCTGGATATGTGGCGAGTCGACGCAGTGTCATACTAAAACTCGACGCTAGCGCCCCTACCCACTAAACCCTAAACCCCTTTTCCTCTTTCCCCTAATCCCTCATGGAAACCGCCGTTAGGCATTACTTCGTGAGGGGAGGATCTAGCTACTGCTCTTTCTTCTGGTAGCTAAGGTGTTATTTTACCTTTCTTCTAGTAGTTGTCATTTGCTTTTCTTCTTTCGATGGAACGCAAGTCTATGAGGACTTCTGTTGCAAATGTGCTGATGGCGTTCCAGGAGGCTCTTGATGACAACATTGCTTCTACTATTGTCTCTGGTTGGATTTTCTTCTTTAGGATCATCTCCAGCTCATCTCGCTGTAGGTAAAATCGTGGGCACTCAAAGAAAACGTGCTCCGCGTCTTCATTGATTTCTGGGCAGGACAGGCACTCCGGTGAATCATCATGCTTGAAGCGGTGAAGATACGTCCGAAAACATCCATGTCCTGACAACAACTGCGTCAGATAGTAATTGACCTCGCTATGACTTCGATTTAGCCAAACATCGATCTTCGGTATGAGACGGTGTGTCCATCTCTCTGTTGTCGCGGCGTCCCACTGCGATTGCCATCATGCGATGCTGTTCTGCCGTTCTTTAGCTCTGAGTTCCTTGGCACTTAGTGTGGTTGTCCTCTTTCGTTGGTAAAGGTTTCGTCTTTCCTCAGCTAGGACTCTGAGCGGCAAAGTTCCGGAAATGACACACACTGCTTCCTCTGATATTGTTCGAAAGGCGCTGGCTACTCTTAGCGCGCTCAGTCGGTATACTGGACATGCTTTTCTCCATGATTCTTGGATCTCAAGTGCGTCGGCCCAAATGGATATACCATATGTGAGGACCGATGTAACTACTGATGATAGCAATGACCTCCTTGTCTGCTTCGGGCCACCGATGTTGGGCATCAATCGTACTAGGTTAACTACTACTGCTGATGCTTTGGCGGTCACGTGTTCAACTTGTTGTTTGAAGTTAAGTCGGGCATCGAGCATCACTCCTAGATATCAAATGAATGGTTGGGATGTGATTTCTTGGTCTCCGACGTTTAGATTGATCGTTTCCACCACTTTTCTGCTAGTGATAAGTACAGCCTCGGTCTTCTGTTTAGCCAGTTGTAGATTTACTGTGTCCATCCACTGGTTAATTCGCTCAAAGGTGATAGCGAACATATGTTTTATCTCATCAAGATGCTTGGCGACGATTACTACGGCTACGTCGTCCGCGTACGCTACCAGTTTTAAATTTCTTGGTAGTTTCAGTCTCGGCAATCCGTTGTACATGACATTCCAGAGAAGTGGACCGAGAACAGAACCCTGCGGTACACCTCCAGTAACATCATACTCCTTTGGACCATTCATCGTGTCATATCTCAGGACTCTATCTGTGAAGTAGCTAACGACTATTCTTCGTAGGTATCCTGGTACGTTCATCTCTTGAAGGGCTTGCATGATGCAATCCCAGTTGGCGGAGTCGAAGGCATTTTTTATGTCTAAAGTTGCCACCAGGCAAAATTTCTTCGTTCCCCTCTTCCATCTGATACCGGCGATTGCGTCATTGGCTATACCGACAACCAGGTTGATCGCGTCCAGGGTTGATCGTCCTTTCCGAAATCCGTACTGATTGTCTGCTAAGAGTGGATCGACAACTGCTTCTATCCTTTGGTGGATTATACGTTCTAGTATCTTACCGGCTGTATCCAGCATGCAGAGTGGACGATAAGATGACGGTTCTTCCGGTGGCTTTTTCCCTTTAGGAAGTAGTACCAGCCGTTGTTGTTTCCACTTCCGAGGAAAAATCCCTTCCTTCAAGCAGATTTTGTAGACGTCGAGGAATAACGCTGGCGCTGCTTTAATAGATGTTTTCAAGGCAATATTAGGGATTCCGTCCAATCTTGGTGCTTTATTATTCCCGACGCGGTTACAAGCTTCCATCAGTTCTTCTTTCATGACAGGTGGAATATCATTCAGTTCGTCCTGTGCCAACAGATAGTTGAAAACGCGCTGTCATGGAAACAGCGCAGTCACGATCTTCTGTAAGAGTTGAGGACACGTAAGAGAAAGCATTGGCTGATATTTCAGGTGTGCCATGACTACCTTGTAAGGTCTACCCCACAAGTGTTTGTCCACCTTGTTAATTAGCTCTTTCCAGCAGTTCTTCTTGCTATCCTTGATGGCTTGGTTTAAATGTCGACGAGCTTTTTTGTATTCTGCGACTAGTTCCGCTGAGTCAGGCCGCCGATAACCACGCTGAGATATTCTTCTTTTCTTGAGACACTCTTTTCGTAGGAAGCTGATGTGTTCGTTCCACTAGTGCACCGAAGGTCTTTGATTCATGCCCCGTTTATGGGGCATGCAGGTTTCGCAAGCCTGGGTCACTCTCGTCATCAAGTCTTTGGTCATTTCTTCTGCAGATCCAGTAATAAGCGGTTCACTATTTAGGGCAGCTGCTAGAGCACCTGGGTCAAAGGATTTCACCTTCTACCCAACGATGTCAAGTTTTTTAGCCGGTCTTCTAGGATTCTGGTCCTTTGATACTTTCCAGAGAATCGCATTGTGATCGCTGGCCGTGTAGATCTCCATCACCTTCCAGTCGTAGTTTCCTCTGATGAGGCTGCTGCTGACAAAAGTAAGATCCACAATAAAACTTGCGTCTCCTTTAGTGTACTTCGGCGCATCGCCGCTGTTTAACAATACTACATCTAACGTAGAAAAAGCTTCCAGTAGTTCTTTACCTCGAGCGCTGGTGTGTTTGCTGCCCCATTCCACTGCCCAGGCGTTGAAGTCTCCAGCTATTGCCACTGGGTAGTACTGCTTCGCGTCCTCCGTCAGTCGATCCAGAAAGTCCATGAATTCAACAATAGTGAGGCTAGGTGGTGCGTAGCAGCTGTAAAAGCGGATGCCATCTACCGATGCTGCTGCCAAGCTGGCGCTGCCATTGTTAACGACACACTGGAAGGGGAGCTTGCGACAGGACCATATGACAGCTTTTGTGGTGCAGTCGGTTTCTCATGGTTGGCCGTCGAGGTGTTTATACGGTTCCGATATAAGCACAAGGTCAAGCTTCTGTTCACGTACTGTCTGCATGAGCAAATCATGTGCCGCCTCACAGTGGTTGATGTTTAGCTGCAGTATTCTCATTTTCGTTTATCAGTTATCTTCTTGAGTGCCTCTTGGTATACTGGGCATCTGCTTATGCCGGCATGATGGGCGTTATTCTCTGTACCGGGTTGATCCGCACACAGTGCGCATTTAGCAGGCTTATTACATTCGGCGATTTTGTGTCCCTCTTCTCCACATTTAATGCAAAGTTTGGAGCGGTCAACTTCACTTGTGCACTGAACTACACGGTGTCCAAAATACCAGCATTTATAACATCGGACTGGTCTTAGTACTGTTCTAATACGACAATTGGTCCAGCCGATCCTAATCTTGCCGTGTTTTCCTACCACTTTCTGCGCTACCGTTGCTGCCAGAGTCACCGACGCAATTTGTGTTCTGCTACGTAAGACCTTACGAATTTTAATGGCCTCTACTGTTATACCACAATCGTTTCCAGCTGCCTCTTGTAAAGCTGTTAGAATGTCATCTTTAGTTGTAGTATCGTCAATATCACGAATTTCCAGGTCTTTTTCAGGTCCTGTACTAATGACATTTGCGTCCTCCTTAAGTATTCCCGCGATAGTCTTCTACAGGTCTTTACCTCTATCACTACTGCCTTTCGACAGCGTTATGAGAATGTTCCCTGTCGCAGTCCTGCGTATCTTCTCGACTGTGTTGCGGACCTGATCTGGGCAAACGTCCGCCTTGATCCGTGTAAGTATTTCAGAATACTTATCTTAGTTCGCTGGACGGATAATAAGTGCCTCCGGTCTCGTTGCTGTTCTTCTTGGCTTCTGGTTCGGCTTCGGTGGAGGCACCAGAGGTTTTTCTGGGGGCAGTTTCCTGCGCTCCTTCTTCTTGTCCTTTCTGGACTGCACCTTTTCCCAGCCTGGCTTCTTGTTCTGTTCACCAGAGTTTTGTGGAAGATCCTTAACCACTTCCTGCTTCTTGATGGGATGACCAGGTCCAAAGTCTTTCAGCTTCTTGGGAGTATGAAAAGCTCCGCCTTCGGGAGAACGAATTTTTCTTTTCAACTTCCTCAGGTTGCGGCCGTCTTGGTCAAAGGATTCAGTCTCTGCCGTTGTGATAGTTTCACTTTCTTCGTCAGTGACTGATTCTCCGTCACCTTCGGCTCCAGTGTCCATCGCTTCTTCAACAACCACTTGACTGTTTCTCTCCGATGTAGCACAAGGGGTGCGGTGTAATGATGAGCGCCATTCTTCGTCCAGTTTTTTGAAGAAGAATATATGGCGAGGCTTTCGCCTACCTCCGAAGAGGCCGTTTCCTGGGCTCAAAAGAGCTATACACGCACGTATATTTGTCCTACCCCCACCGTAGCGAGAACACAGCCCAGTTCGCGGACAAGGAAAAACTGCCCGGATACCCTACTTAGTTTCGCGTGCCTTGTTTTAATGTGATTTTTCACTTTGAGGCCCTCGTCGAAGTGTACCCCTAAGTATCTAACGCTTGATTTGAATTTGACTTCGGAGTCTCCTATCATTATTTTTGGCGGTTTGTTATCGTATTTGGGCTTTCTCTGTCGTCCTTTTGCTTCATAGGGGTACGGGCTCTTTTTGTCCTTACGTGGATCGCGATGTACAAATTCGTTCTTGAGGAAGATGGCTTCAGTCTTCGACTTCGTCAGCTCGAGCTTTGCGGAACAGCACCATTCCAGTATCTTATCTACTACTACTTGACTATTACGCTCTATTTCTTTTCTTGAAGAGCCTTCTACTAACAAGGAAACTCTCTCCGGTGTCCCCCTCCGATTTTGATGAAACTGAGATATGTTATTCTCCGTCAAAATCTAAGAGACACGTATTTTTTTTTATCTGCGGAAAAACATTTCTAGGGGGTGAAACTACCCCTCAAAAGTTAGCCTCCAAAGGGGTGTTTTTCAAGTTTCGCATACTTGCAGTTTAAATAATCGAATGGGACCAATTGCATAATTTTCAGGGTGGAAAACCATGAAAAATGCTTTTGGTTTTATAATAAAACAATGAATAGAACAAAAGTTATGAGGGTTGAAAATCACAAAACTTTTATAAAAAAAAAACTATTCGATGGATTTCAACGAAACCAACGGCAATCGGAAGAGGAAAAAAAAGTAGAGAATATGTCTTTCGGGGTTTTTCCGAAAAATTAAGTTTAGGGGGTGAACATCCCTTAAGCATATCTACAGGGACCACCAAGAAAATATCGTTTTTTATATTAATTTTGATATGAATTCATCAATAATAATTTTTTCGTACATTTCTAGCATTTAGAAAATAATAATAATATTATATCTTGATATTTTACTTACTTGTTTACTTCGCATCCCAAACTTTATTTTGTGTATCGGGACATCAAATATTACAAATGTCATTTAATGTGAATCTGCTTTGGAAAAAAAAAAAAAAGAAAAAATGCTTATAATGATTTATTATAATCATAATAATCATTCATCGTTGTCTCATACAAAAAAAGAGATAATTATATTTTTAGTATATATGAGTCAGTAATGTGAAAAACAACATAGTATAAATAAATGTATCATTTCGAGATTAGTTTAGTTACTGCGATGTACTTCATCTTTTATAATTCAATATTATAATCGTGTTTTTTTTTTTTTTTTTTTAATAAGTGAATAATTTAAAATTGTACGAAAATCTTTATTTTAGTACATAGAGCAAAATGAAAGTCAATCCTATAAATGTTATAAGACTACTCTTAACAACATTTCAAGTCATGAACATTCCAGAATCGCCAGTAAATGACGAAGAAATACAAATCAAAGAAAGTTTTGAAAATATTTTACTCAATGCTATGAACGAATACTCCGGAGTCGAAATGATCGAAGAAAGTTCTTTGCATTTCCAAGAACCGTATAAAGATTGGACGATGGAAGTCGTGGAAGATAAAGAGTGGGCAAATGCACTAGTTGATCAAGAAACACCTATCGACGTATGCACTAAGGATGTTGAAGATTTATCATATGAATATAAATTGAAAGCCGTCGAGTACTGGCGTAGTGGCAAAAAAAGAAATTTAAGTTTAGACAGTGTTAGACAAAAATTTAGAAAGGTACAATCTGTGCGACAGTTACGAAGATGGGCTCATACTTTAAATCAGGGAGGGACTTATAAGGAAAAATTAGCAAGAATTTGTGAATATACATTACAAAATTTCAAAGCAGCTATAGATGCAGGTTTAATCGTACATGATTGTGACATAGAAAGATGGGCCTTACAAGCTCAAAAAGAAATTGGTGCGGAAGATTTCCGTTTCAAAGCATCAACAAAGTGGATCGCGTCATTCAAAAGAGCACATCGCATCGTATCAAGAAAAATAAATAAGTTTATCACGTCCAAAACCATTGAAGATAGTAAATCATTAAAACAGCAAGCTGAGGAATTCGTCAATAATGTAAAACAAAAAATTAAAATTTATGAATTAGCAAACGTATATAATTCAGATCAAAGTGGTTTTCAGTTGGAAATGCATTCCGGTCGAACTTTAGCTGTTGAAGGAGAGAAGCAAGTAGAATGTCTTGTACAATCTGTTACTTCTACTACTCATAGTTACACAGTTCAACCAACTGTATCCGCTGATGGAAAGCTTTTATCCCCACTTTTTTTGGTTCTAAAAGAACCAAGTGGTAAATTTGGACCAATAGTTGAAACAACACTTTTTAGACCTCATAATGTATACATAGAAGCATCAAAATCAGGAAAACTTACATCAGGTACGAATTATTCTTTATTTTTTTTTCTGGTTGGCGCATAAGTTATTGTTGATACAAATAGTTCATATTTTTTAATTTTCAGATCATTTCAAAATTTGGTTGGAGAGGGTGTTTTTTCCAAATGTGGGCCCAAAATCTTTATTACTAATTGACTCATGGACTGGGCATTGTCCTCAAGTTGTACAAAGCGTTAAACCAACAAATAAAGATACTGAAGTAATGATCTTACCAAAAGGTACAACTGGAAAAATTCAACCGCTTGATGTTTTTGGATTCCGAGTATGGAAAAATTTTGTTCGATATTTTTCGGATCGTACAGTTTTGATGAATTTGGACATAAACTTGCATTTACGAAATAACATTATAAAATTACAATCACTTACACATATCCAATTGTCATCTCCTCGGTACATAAATTTATTCAAGTACTCGTGGTACAAAAGTGGCTACACAGAAGTAAAACCAGATGAGTTCGAAAATCCTGTGGATTTTGCATTTCACGGATCATGCAATTCTCATTGTGAGGTTCCTGGTTGTCAAAATATAGCAATTATCCGCTGTTCATGGTGCAAAAAGTCGTTGTGTTTTCAACATTTTTTTCAGAAACATCACGATTGCAAAACATATATTGAATAGATCTGCATATGACAAAATGATGAATTTAAGTATTAAATTTCATAAACATCAGAAATATTAAATATTTTTGTAAAAAATCATTTGTAAATTATTTTTAAATTTAATTTGATTATAGTAAAGCATATATTGTAAGCATTTTTTCTTTTTTCTTTTTTTCCAAAACAGATTCACATTACATGACATTTATAATATTTGATGTCCCGATACACAAAATAAAGTTTGGGATGAGAAGTAAACAAGTAAGTAAAATATTAAGATATAATATTATTATTATTTTATAAATGCTAGAAATGTACGAAAAAATTATTATTGATGAATTCATATCGAAATTAATATAAAAAACGATATTTTCTTGGTGGTCAATGTAGATATGCTTAAGGGATGTTCACCCCCTAAACTTAATTTTTCGGAAAAACCCCGAAAGATGTATTCTCTACTTTTTTTTCCTCTTCCGATTGCCGTTGGTTTCGTTGAAATCCATCGAATAGTTTTTTTTTTATAAAAGTTTTGTGATTTTCAACCCTCATAACTTTTGTTCTATCCATTGTTTTATTATAAAACCAAAAGCATTTTTCATGATTTTCCACCCTGAAAATTATGCAATTGGTCCCATTCGATTATTTAAACTGCAAGTATGCGAAACTTGAAAAACACCCCTTTGGAGGCTAAACTTTGAGGGGTAGTTTCACCCCCTAGAAATGTTTTTCCGCAGATAAAAAAAAATACGTGTCTCTTAGATTTCGACGGAGAATAACATATCTCAGTTTCATCAAAATCGGAGGGGGACACCGGAGAGAGTTTCCTTGTAAGACGAGCAAATCGTCAGCAAACGCAACAAATTTATTTCCGTGTTCTGTCAGTTCGAGTCTCTTGAGGAGATCGTCGAACATGATGTTCCAAAATAATGGTCCTAGCACTGATCCTTAAGGGCACCCTCGCGTCGGCGTTTTCGATTCGCTACCAAAACCCCATGACAGTGCGACCGATCTGTCCTCAAAGTAATTCCGAATTACCGCGTAAATGTTGCTAGGGCAGCCTCTGGCCTTGAGGCCCTCGAGTACCAACGGCCACCACACGTTGTCAAAAGTGCCAGAGATATCGAAAAGAAGTCCGACCACCAGTCTCTTCTCTGAAGAGTCTACAAATCGGCGCATCTCCACAATTGCATCTTCCGTTGACTTTTTGGCTGTGAAGCCAAACTGTCGGCTCGAAATATTCCCCTCCGCTAAGACTGTGGTAGTAAGTCGCTCTTTGATGAGCTTCTCAAACACCTTACCTAAACCCGAAAGGAGGCAAAATGGCCGATAAGATTTAGGGTCAGTTGCGTTTTTGTCGGTGCTTTTAACTAACATTATAATTGACCCCTTCTTCCACTCTTTTGGGAATGCTCCTAGCGCCAAGCAAGCATTATATAACTCTAAGAACTGTTCGCAAAGGATAACCCCTGCGCGTTTAACTACCTCGTTTTCTATTAAGTCCGGCCCCGGGGCCTTCTTGTTTTTCAGTGTTTTTAAGACCTTGTTCAGTTCGCGCGGGATAAACGGTTCGGCGTCTGCGGTGTCAGGTAGTAAAATTGTGTTGGCTCTGATCTTTTTCTAATCGGGGGTTCGGTTGTCCTGGTCATCGTCTACAATATGCGTCTCGAGAAAACACCTGGCTGTTTCCTTAAAGTTTTCCGTGGATGCTCCGTTACGATTTAGCGTGCACATTGCACTTTTGATTCTAACTTTTTCTGCGCAGGTTCTGTAAATAGGACCCCACTTTTCTTGATTACCTTTCTTCGTAACGAAGTCCCGCCAGTTGCTTTCCCTCGTCCGCTTTATGTCTGTCGAGTATTGTTTTCGTAGTGTTCTGTATTTGACGCTTAGGATATTTTTAACTAATTCGTCCCTTCCCCATTGATATACCCGTCTGGCTTTGTTCACCAGCTTCTTCGTAGGTGTTAATTTTCTGGTCCACCATAGGTATGACTTTACATGGGTTTTCCTACGTGGGATCGCGGTTTCGCAAGCTTCTAAGATTGATTTGCCAAGTGCAGAAGCATACCTTTCCACGACCTCAACCGATTCCACTCCAAGGCCATCAAGGTTTGTGCGTGCACACGAGAAAAGGATTTCGTCAAACTTTTTCCAATTGGCCTACGTTAAGTTGAACCTCTTGGGGTCTGCCTGTGCGCCATCCTTCTCCCCCGACTTAGCTCCTAGAGTGATCTCGATCGAGTAGTGGTCAGTATTCTGCACCCAACTTCTCTTAATGGACCAGCTAAGAATGCTACTCGCGAGTTTAGGCGTGACGAGTGTCACATCGATATACGAACTCCCGTTAGTTGATTCAAAAGTCGGACCCTCCCTCGCGCTGTTGATTATCTCTAACTCGTGCGCGTCAATAAATTGCTCTTACTTTTCGCCACGCGCATCGTCAGTCTCGGAGCCCCATCTCTCGGATTTCGCGTTCGCGTCCATTGATATTAATACCCGTTTCCCTCTCAGTGCTCGGACCACTTTCTCTAAGTGCTTTAAATGCATGTCTATTTCGTCTTTGTATTGGAAATATGCCGAGACTACGAAGAACGATGTGTCAGGTCCCATGATCTGAGCGTATACGCAGTGAGTTGTACTAAGTTGTGATAAAACCAGCAACTGGTATTTAGGATTTGTTAAGCAAATGGCCGCATATGGCCTAGACCTGGTTTCAGCAGCAACTTATATGCCGCAACCGAACCCAGGTATTTTGAAACTATTATTACTATGTGCTGCGTATGGCTCTTGTAGAAGGAGAACATCAATACGTTTTTCCTCCCACAACTGACTCACCTCCAGAGTCCCAGCTCTGTCGTTCCGCAAATTCGCCTGCAAAACTCGAAAACCTTCAACCTCCATTCCCCGGGTCGCGTGCGGAGACTTTTGATTTGACCTAACGTCCAGCGCGAGCCCATCTAAGTTTGCCGAGATTGCGGACCCTCTGAGGGTGTTTTTAGTCGTCCCTAGGCATCTTCGCCGGTCGATGCTTCGCGAGCAAGATTCGGAAACCCCCCTTCTACTTGCATTTACCTCTTCTAAGTTCAATCGCGTGAGTTTAACTGAACAGGGTCGCGTAGCTAGAGGCATTAGCTGTTTTATACGTAATTCTTCCGCGAGCTTACACGAACGCGATCGCGATACCGAATTCGCGGGCCGGCGATGAACGGGAACGTCAGATAGCAGCTCGTTCGGAGAAACGCGGTTGGCTACTCTGGCGCTCCGTCGAACGGTCGAAAGAGTTTGGTGACCACCGAACGTGGGTGCGTCACCTATCCGAGGCTTTTCCGTATTTTCCTGACCAATTTATTTAAGTTGTAGGAGCTGGTAACACCTACAACCGCTTCTCCCCCCGGCGCTCGTGTTTGACGAAACCACTTGTTGCCGGACGCATGGTACCGCTACGTTGGTGACAGGGTTTGTAACCCCTCTGCCTTACAAGCCCTCGCCACGTAAGTCAAGCTTAGCTTTTTAGGTTAGCTGAAAAAGTAAAAGGAACCTCTCAGTCACCTTGGGTGTGAACCCTCAGAAACCGGGGCAGTAAGCTGCATCCCCCCCACTCGGTCAAAGGCAATACACAGACACAGGAATTGCACGAAGAACTCGGCAGCTTGCGCATACCACGTCCACCGCACACGACCTCCGGCCCTTCTCTTTGAAGAAAAAGACTCAAAGATTAAGTGCTGCATAACCCCTTGGCAAGAGTGACAGGGCCGACTCACAACGAACGGGACATATGTCCACTATGGTGTTCGTGGTCGCATTTACTGTGATTGCGATCTGCCACATAAGTCATTAGCAAGCAAGCGCAGTAGGTATTCCTACTGGTGCAAAACTATTGACCCGTGACACACAGAGCACTAAAGTAAATGAAGTAGGACCGTCACCCAAGTCTGGGGCCCTTACGGGTTGCTACCATCCGGAGCCAGATGGACCTGGTTTTTTCACGAGGTTTTACTCCTCCGACTTCTCCTTCCCCGTCATAGACAGGGCCCCGGGCTTGTCACCGGTGTAGCGGAGCAGGGTTTTGTGGCGGTGCCTGTCAGAAATCCATTCGTATTGCTTTCGAAAATATAATAAAATAAAATAATAGTAAAGATGCGAACAAACTCTCCAGGGTCCCCGCCGGAAATTCATTCGTATTGCTTCCGAAAAGTATAATGAAAGAGAACAAAACGAAAAATCTCCTTAACAAGAAAAAAGTCATGCATGGGGCGCGCATGCTGAAGCACACGCACATCCGCACACGACTAGTTCTCTGAGCGCACAAACCTCCATCGTCTCCTCAGGTGGTCACACAATACAGGAATTGTGCAGGAACATGACAGTGTTCTGCCACATTGACTACACACAACCTCCGGCCTTTATACTATTAAAGAAAAGACTCACAGATTGTGTTGCGTAGAAACCCTTTGATAAACGGGGCAGAACTTAGCTGAGCCTCCCCATGAAGACTCAGCCGGAGGATTTTACTCAGATCATCAGCTGTCACAACCAGCTACGCGATCCCCCGTGATCTACGATTGTGGGCAAGATGAGTGACTTGCACTCCCCACTTGGGGTTATAGTGCAGGATGAGAACCCATTCATCCTGCATTGTGTGGTTTACTCAGGTAGCCACCTTCTACCTTGGTAGTCCCCTCTACCTTTGGCAGTCGTGTTCAGCCATTGACAGCCTCGTTCTGTCTTTGGTCGCCCTGTCTACCTTGGCCCTGTCTACCTTGTCCACAGTCCTCTACCTTGCATTAACTCTATAATCCAAATCCGTTACTCTGTCCTAAGCTAGCAGGCCAGAGGTTGGGCATTGGAAGTATAGTTTTCTTGGTGAGAGTCGCAAGGTCCAACTCATACCGTACTCGAGCAGGCAGGGGGCAAAACTCCCCTTTCTCTGGTGACAAATGATAATAACAAAGATAATAATGAAGAAGCTCCCATGGGAAGAGTTCCTACCAGAGTTAGGTCGCTCTGCCTTGCAGTGGTGACTTTTGATTTTCAGTAACATGACTAAGGATCACACTACCTACTCATCAAACCCCATGAAAGGAAGTCACTTGCTTTATTCGTATCCCTTTTGCCCAGACGTATTGCTTTCCAAAAATATAATAAAAGAACAGCAATAGTTCCAAGAGAAGGTAACGAACATTATTAAGCGCCAAAGCGGTTACCACATAAGAGTCATTCAGTCATAGACATCGGCCCGTTGTTGTGATGCGCAAAAATTAGTTTTTTGAAGAAGAATATATGGCGAGGCTTTCGCCTACCTCCGAAGAGGCCGTTTCCTGGGCTCAAAAGAGCTATACACGCACGTATATTTGTCCTACTCCCACCATAGCGAGAACACAGCCCAGTTCGCGGAAAAGGAAAAACCGCCGTTCTCTTGTGTTTATACACATTCATTGAACAGCTGCAAGAGTTGCGTATAATTGTAAGTGTGTGCAACTCTCATCGACTCCTCTGGCAACTCATTCCCTGTAGGCACATCGAGATGTACCCGCAAGATATGAGCAGTATCCAGCGAGGACCACGGGGAGGCGGAGTCGATTGAAGACCATGTTGTTTGTGTGATGTGTTGTGTGTAAAGTATGATTTTACGTGTAAGTGTTTGCGTGTGTAGGGTGCCCGGGCACTTGTGTTGTTTATGGTCATTTTCCCTAGCTTATTCTACGGCAGTCATCCAAAGCTTTATACCGTCCTCACAATTGTGTGGAGCATATCGCTTGTGCCTAGGCGCTCCGACTCTACCAAGGTGGATGTCTGTTGAGTCTCGTCCCTTGTCGCGTTTTCATTAGCTAGTTGGGTTTGGAGTTTGCAGCACATTACTACTTTACTGAAACCTTTTAAAAGCTTAAAGTTACTTTGGGATGTGGCAATCGCACGCGCAACGTTCACCCACTCCGCGTTCCCACCCCATATGTCCTTGAGCACCTCACGTTGAGGCTCGTACTCATGGCATTCAAGCATTAAGTGCTCCACGTTGTCGACCCTTTCTCCTAACCCATTCTCCCTACACTCGTCGCAGAATCTACTATCCGTATGTTCGTACTTGTATTGGTATTCTCTAAAACAACCGTGGCCGGTTAGGATTTGGGTCAGCCAGAAGTTAGGGCTGATCCATTTGTTTGTTAGACGCTCTGCTATGTCTGGAAAGAAGACTTTAGCTTCGCGGCCGTTCTCTGATGTATCCCATTGTTCTTGCCACCGACGTATGGTTTCAGTTCTAAGGGTGACAAGGCGATCCTCCGCATCTGGCTGCACGGTGACGTTTCCAAGGGTAGCCTGTTTGCCGATACGGAGGTTGTATCGCGCGCACCGTTCGTCTATTACGAGCTGAATGGGCACTGCCCCCGCGACTACGCAAATCCCGTCAAGCGAAACTGTCCTGTAGGCAGTAGTTGTTATTATTAGCGCTTGACGCTGAAGTGCTCGAAGATGTCTCCAGTCCTCCCTATCGCAGCGGTCACTCCAAGCTGCCGCCGCATATGTGACGACAGGCATGAAGAAACCCTTGTATACTGTGGATATAGCTGGGTATCGCAATCCCCATTCTGCCCGCGCAATACGCCGCATGCGCCCGAATACCCTACTTAGTTTCGCGCGCCTTGTTTTAATGTGATTTTTCACTTTGAGGCCCTCGTCGAAGTGTACCCCTAAGTATCTAACGCTTGATTTGAATTTGACTTTGGAGTCTCTTATCATTATTTTTGGCGGTTTATTATTGTATTTGGGCTTTCTCTGCCGTCTTTTTGCTTCATAGGGGTACGGGCTCTTTTTGTCCTTTCGTGGACCACGATGTACAAATTCGTTCTTGAGGAAGATGGCTTCAGTCTTCAGTTTTTTGAAACGTTGAAGTGCGTTCACTACACTAGTCGTCTTGTTTTTTATCTCCTTGTGGATATTGACCTTAGTTTGGACAAACTCTTGCAGCTCAATGGTCAGCTTCTCAAGGCGCTCCAACGCTTGCGTTCTCTTCATGTCAGCGCTTGCTTCAATCGCTGCTTGTTGAGCATGAAGCCCGTTTCTATTCTTGTTTGTTTCCTGTAAGTTACTCATACTTTTTTGATTTACCAGCGCATCGTACGGAGTGGAGCGGGTTGCCATAACTAGGAACGGGTGTACCCTCGGAGATAGTACTCCTACCCCAGATCCCTGAGGCCTAGCCGACACTTAGCCAGTCCCGGAATACACGGACGGACTAGACTCGCTCGGAGCGGTGAAGATTCCGATCTCTAACACTCACTGCGTACTTCCTGATCAAGGCTCGAAGTGGCTGGCTCGTGATCCACTGCTGCAACTTTCACCTCGGCAGAGCAAGCTCACATCAGCCGTGGCCTGCATCGTCGGAAACTACGATACAGGTTCCGGACACTCCCAGTGAGTTACAGCAGGAACCAATCGTCTTGCTAGGTCAGTTAGTCTGACCAACCCATTAAAGGGGAGTTTTGTCCACGGGAGCTTATTTTGTTTGGTTATTTTGCTTGGCTCCTACCCGCTGTACCTCATCAACTAAGAGATTAAGTGTCATCCAAGGACAGCGAGCGTTCTCCCATCCACTCGGGGAGACGCGCCCGGTAGCAGTATCTCTTCTGCCCCGAGTGTATGTGTGTGTGTGTGTGTGTGTGTGTGTGTGTGTGTGTGTGTGTGTGTGTTGATGTAAACCTCTTATAACTTTCGAACAGCTTGACCGATTTGATCGCGGTTGATGCCATTCGAAAGGGCTTGACCAAACTTAGATTTTGAAAATACTTTGGAACGATTTTAACTAGTAGATTTTGAGAAATCGCAAAAAAACTACAAAAAAAAAATTTTTCAAAAGTGGTTTTTTTGGAATAACTTTTAAACGGCTTTACCGATCAATTCCAAAAACTAATCAGCTCTTAACATCAAAAAACCACGTCAATCATTGTCAGTCCGGTTAAAATCGGTTGATTCGTTCGTGAGTCATCGTTTACAAAAGATAACTGAAAAAAGTGTTTTTTCGGAATTACTCCGAAATTTCCTGCTCTATCAATTTGAACTTCAAAATTCTTTATAAAGCTCAAAAAATTGCGTCGAATGTCACCAACCGCGTAAAAATCGGTTCATTCATTCAAAAGTTATTGCGATTTGAAAATTTAAAAAATAGTGTTTTATTAAACTTTTTAGCTAGTAGAGCTCAAAAACATACAAAAGCTATTTTTTTGAGCTCGGAGAGCTCAAAATAATACACAAATTGTATTTATAAGCTGGAAGAGCTCAAAAACATCATAAGTGCAATTTCAAGCGTTTAGGTATAGAATTGGCGGGAAATTGCAGGGATGGGCTTCAAAGTCAACCGTTTTCCTAATTTTTTTTATGTTAAGAGCTAAATAGTTTTTGGAATCCTGAGAAACTACCACAGCAAGGAAAGGGAAACAACAAGAAGAGGCCGCTGTTTACGCCCAGTCCTTCTTCAACAATCGAGAAGCCAGCACAGAAAAGGACAGCCCGGGAGGACACCTGGATCAAAGTGACGGCAAAAAAAGAAAAGGGAAGAAGAACAGAAGACGGCAGCCCAATCTGCTACAGCCCAAAACCAGCCAAGCAATGGTGGCTTTAAAAAACCGAAGAGAAAGAAGACAAGAATTAAGGTTGGGTTAACTGCCGTATCCGCCCAGTTGCAAAAGTAACCCGCTGTTTTAAATGCCTTGGTTTTGGACACCAAACACGTCAGCGTGCGAGACCAGACAGAAGCAGGTGCTGCTACAAATGTGGTGGAGAGAATCACAAGGCCGTAAACTGCATGGAGAAGCCAAGTTAATTCCTTTGTACTCCGGACAAAGATGCCCAAGATGGTTTATGCCATAATTCTAGCACCGGAGCTTGCAAGGCATTCCGCACAGCACTTGCCGTAGCTACGAGAGGGCAGAAATGACGCACATACTACAAAGCAATCTGAACAGGTGCACTTTGGCACAAAACCTGCTGCGCCAGCGCGTCTTTGAAGATAAAATTGACGTCTGTTTTATCTGCGAGCAATATCTAAACATCGAAGGTAAAACATGGTTCACTGATAAGTCTGGCACAGCAGCGATATAGATAGTAAACTTGAAGAAGGTCACTGTCAACAACAACGGAAGCGGAGCAGGCTTCGTGTGGATAAAGACTTTCACGACCTATTTGATGAGCGTCTACCTTTCACCAAACGAAGGATTTGGTGTGTTTCGCCAGAAGTTGGCAAATGTATGAGAGGACACAATCGGCAAGCTTGACGGCAAAGTCATCGTAGCCGATGCTTTTAACGCCAAATCCGCTAAATAGGGTGCTGACTTCTCTGATACAAGAGGTAACGAAGTGGCAGACTTCGCAGCAAGACTTGGACTCATCGTAATGAACACTGGAACTACCACAACCTTTAGAAGACCGGGGTACGAAGAATCCATCCTCGACATCTTGCTGGCAACTCCAAGGATAGCCAACATGATTAAAGACTTGACTGTATCCGAAGAATACAATAGGTAGTGATCACCAGTATGTGACATTCAGCGTTGGATTGGCACCTGTTCCGGCTCCACAACGAGTCCTTCAATAACGGAAGTGGAACGCCAGAAAGCTTGATCCAGAAAAATTGCGAACGTCACTTACACGAAGCTGGTCTACTCTTCAGAATAATCCGACCCCAGATACCTGCAACGAGACGGAAAGGCAGTACTAAATGCGATAAAGGAGATTACTGCCGCATGTGACGCCTCTATGCCACGGCTGAAAAATCGGAGTTTCCACAGACCAGCGTACTGGCGGTCAACAGACATAGTATAACTTCGCAAAAAGATGTCATGAGCTACGTCGCCGCGCCACGAGAGCTGCGAAACGCTCTCCGAGCCAGGAATTATATTCAAGTCTCTCAAGACAGGAAAGGCACTTAGACCTGATGGCCTCCCGGCATCGGTGATTATGACTGTAGCCCTGGAATACCCAGACATACTCCTGAACACATACAATGCATGCTTAGCAACTGGGTCGTTTCCCGCAGTTTGGAAGCATCAGAAATCAGTTCTTTTAGATAAAGGTAAGGGAACCCCTGTAACACCGTCGTCGTCTAGACCACTCTGCATGCTGGACATTGCCGGAAAACTGCTCGAAAAGCTCATACAAGGAAGACTTCGCAACGACACCGACCGTGCTGGAGGCTTTGCCAACAATCAACATGGCTTTCGGAAAGGTCGATCGACAGTCGGAGTGATCGAGAAAGTCATAAAGACAGCAACACAAGCATGGTCTGCTAGCCTTAAAACTCGAAAAATCTGTCTTCTCTTCACGTTAGACGTCAAAAACGCCTTTAATAGCGCAAATTGGGGAGATAGTTTAGATGCTCTGGAGACCAAACTCAACGAAGAGCCAGAGAATCTGGTACTAGTCGAGAACTACCTTGAAGGAAGAAAACTGATAGCCGAAACTACGGAAGACCCTCAATAATATGCCATAACGGCTGGCGTGCCGCAAGGCTCAATAATGGGATCCGACCTATGGATCGCAGACTATGACGAACTTCTTGAAATCTCGTTGTCAAAGCAAGTAGAGCTAACGGGCTTTGCAGACGACGTTGCGGCCACGATAACAGTAGACAACGTAGAAGAGGCCGAACAACTGGTTCAGGAAACCATTGACGCCGTTGAAACTTGGCTTGATAAACACCACCTGAAACTCGCCAAGCACAAAACCGAGAGCCATTCTGACACGTCAAAAATGGTTCCCAAAACCATTCGCTGTGGACATGGGAGGAACAACACTGAAGTCAACAAGGGCTCTGCGCTATCTAGGGGTAATGATAGACGAGAAACTTTTTTTCCGCAAACACCTTGACAGTGCATGCAGGAAAGCCAGCAAGACGGTTTTTAGTCTAGCAAGAATCATGACGAACACTATGGGACCAAGAACTAAAAAGAGAAGAGTTCTTCTAGAAGCAGTCCACTCGGTACTGCTTTGTGGAGCAGAAATATGGGCAGATATATTGAAGCAGAAAACCTACCAGCAAAAGATAGCGGCAGTGCAGCGGCGAGGCGCTCTCAGGGTTCCCTGATAATAAAATCAAATTTATTAAAATAATAAAGTAAAAAATGATTCAACTATTCAACAGCAACAATGCAGATCAAAACACCCCCATAAGGTATGCAACAAATTTTTAATTCCATAATTATTTAAATGTTAAAAGAAACATCATTTTGCACTTTTTGTGATTTCCAAAAAAAAAACTTTTTTTCAAAAAAGAAATTTTGATCAGATGTGATTATGTACGAAACTATATATGATTATAAACAATTATATACAAACCTCTAAATCATATAGTAAAACAGGATTGCAGATAAAGTTACGTTAATCAAGTTTGAGTAGATCTAATTATATATAAACTTCTATGTTGTCATAGAATGTTATCATAGAATCATATTTGGCCATATATAGACGTATATGATTATAAATAGGCTTGTATCAGTCAGGTTTAATCATATCTATTAGATTTCCTGAGAATTTGAACCGATTCGGATCGATAGATTTTGAGAAATTTTGAAAAATCTCAAAAAAACTAAGAAAAAAATTTTTTTTTAAGTGGTTTTTTTGGAAAAACTTTTAAACGGCTTTATCGATCAACTCCAAAAACTAATCCTAATAAGCTTGAAAAACCACGTCGATCGCTGCTAATCCGGTCAAGATCGGTTGATTCGTTCGAGAGATATCTGCAAGTAGCTCTTGTGAGCCCAGAAATCAGCCTCTTCGGAGGCAGGCGAAAGCCTCACCACATATTCTTCGTTCGAGAGATATCGTGAACGAAAGAAAACCGAAAAAAGTGTTTTTTTCACATAACTTCGACATTTCTTTTCGGATCGTTTTTGGTGAAATAAAATAATTTTTAGAGCTTAAAAAACCGCGTCGATCGCCACCAAAAACGTAAAAATCGGTTGATTGGTTCGAGAGATATCCTCGACGAAATATTTGGAAACAGGGATTTTTTTAACATAACTCCGACATTTTTTGGAATAACTTTCAAACGGCTCTACTGATCAATTCCAAAAACTAATCAGCTCTCAACATAAAAAAAATCACGTCGATCACCGCCGGTCTGGTCAAAATCGATTCATTCGTTCGTGAGTTATCGTTGACGAAAAAAAAAAAAAACGAAAAAAGTGATTTTTCGGAATTACTCCGAATTTTCCAGTTTTATCAATTCGAACTTGAAGATTCTTTATGAGGCTGAAAAAACTGCGTTGAATGCTGCCAACCGCGTGAAAATCGGTCAATTCATTTGTAACAGGGCATCTTGATATACTCGTGTTCGTGCAGAAACCTTGTGTACCGGCCTTCGTCAGTTTCATTTTTAGGCACTTGGCGGCGCTGTCGCTAGTCTTAGTTCTCGGAGTGGGGAGCTTGAGGCCTGGCACCAGTCGGTTGAGCAAGTCGTTAGACAGTCGATCTTCGTGCGTACAACTTTGAGGATCTCCAAAGAAGCCAAGGGGCAGATCATTATCCAGACGGAGCGACTTGTGTTAGCGAAGACGGGGTCAGCTCAGTTCGTTATAGTTTAGTTAAGTTAGTTTTTGGCCTGCGAGCTTACTGGTCAAATATTTTACTAGTATTATTTGTTAAGCTGATTGGTCTGTAACTACCTGGTTCAGAGGGATCTTTATCTTTTTTCCTGTTTGGTATTACCTTGGCAACTTTCCATCTTTTGGGATAGTATGTGCGATTGATGGCCTTGTTAAAAATTACGGTGTAGTCCTTGATGAATTGTTCTGGTAGATTTTTTAGGACAATCATCGGGATGTTGTCTGTTCCGCTTGACGTTTTGTTTTTAGCTTTCTTGAGTAACATCGATGTGGTGATAAAACTGTGGAAGATTTCAGGAGCATCTTGGTCTATAGAAGGGTAGAAGGCCCTATTTTCGTTTGAGAAATTGGTGATGGTAGAATTATTTTGTCTGTTAGCTTAAATGGAATTCTTAATCTCGTCTGCGCAATCATCAACTGTGATCTTAATATATGTAAGAAGATTTGTATATCTTGGAGAATTTATAATCTCAAATTGCTTACCTATGATATTAAGCTTGGAGGTTTCTTTGGTAATTATATATTGATCGTCGTTTAGTTCTATTAATTCCTCTGATTGTTTCAGTTCATCGGTGATAATCGGGTTATTTTTATTCATCAGTATGTTTGATATCGTCGGAGTTTCTTTGCGTCGGAAAAATTTATTTATGGTTGGAAAAAATGTTTTGGGATCTCTGAAGTTGACACCTGCTTTTGGCTTCCCAGTATGCTGTTGTTGTTTTCTGGAATTTTTTATAGAGTTGATTGTTGATCTCGGCAATTTGTTTTTTGATGTTTTTAATCAATTGCGTATTCCTGAGATTTTGAAGCTTGATAGTGTTATGTAGTATTGTTATTAGTCGGTTTTTATAGGAGTGTAGGATCTTGATTCTGCTGTTGATATATTTCCATTGACCTGGATTACTTAGTGGATCGTTTTTTGGTATGATTTTATCTATGGCATCAGCTATTGTCTCTTCTAAATTAATTATGTAGGAGTCAATTTCGTCGATTGTAAGATTTCTATTGAAAGGTATATCTTGATTGTAGTTATCCATTAGGTATTTCTGGAATTTTCTCCAGTTTGCTTTCTTATAATTGAATGTTGAATTTGATGGGGTGGAAAAATTTATCCGTCGAAAAGAGAGCTAGTATCTATCTCAAAAAATAGTGCTGAATGGTCGCTATCATAAGCTAAGATTTTAATTTTACCTAGGATGATGTTGAGTAGGTCAATTCTTACGTCTGCTAGGCAGTAGTCTAGGAATGAACCTGCTGATGGGAAGGTTGGTTCAGCTGCAGAGTATAGTACTGTTCTGTATTGAAGGGACATTTTCTCGTACCATTGAAACATTTGTCATCCTCGAGCGTTGATAATATTGCTTCCCCGTTCAGGATGTCTAGCATTGAAATCACCCGCTATAATGTTGTATGTGTTTGCATTTGTAAGTTTGAAATCCGTAAAAATTTTATGAAGTTCATTAATGAACGATAGTTTGTTGCTATATGGTGCGTATATACTGATAAGAATCAAAGTATTATTTGATTGTGTTGTTATTTTGGCAACAGAAAATTCTATTGATTTGTTGTGTAGTGAATTTGGGTAGGTAATTGCTAAGAATGGTATACGGTTGTGGATGATGATTGCTGTTCCTCCTCCATTTTTAACATTTGGTCTGTCTGTTCTAATAATCTGATAATTTCTGAAACTAAAGAAATTTTTGCTAGTTAATTTGGTTTCTGATATCAGTGCGATATCTATTGTGTTGTTTTCTAAAAACATTTCTAGATCAGCTCTTCTCTTGGTAGCTCTGATTGAATTTACGTTGATGGCGCAAATTTTAATGATGTTGGAGTGTTGATTATTTGCCATTTATTCAAAGTTGCACAGATTTTGAATGTTTCTAGCATTCATATCAATTCTTCTGTAAATCTCTTCAAAGTTTTTGTTTTATTTAAAATGTCGTTAAGATTTTGCAGATTTGATAATGGAGATGGACCAGTTTGCATATGGGATTCTGGTCTGTTATTATTTAATTGGTGCTGATGTGTTGATTTTCAGTACCGTTTTTGGCAGTATTTGCATATGAAATATTTTGGTTGACTAACCTGTTAATGTGTTCTATTTTTTTAGATCTTATTTGTCTTCTTGCTGATGATACCATTTTCATTTGGCTGTTGGCAAATTTCATGTAAGGGCAACCGCCGTAAGAGGCAGAATGTCCACTTTCTCTCAGTTGGCACATTTGGTGAGGGAAGGATCACTGTTTTTGCGACTGGGCACTCAGCATCCTTGTCGTGGTTTTCAGCGCATCTAACGCATCGTTATACATAGTTACAGTTACTACTAGCATGTCCAACTTGTTGACATCTAGCACATTGAAAGATTTTTTTCCTTCTTACTTTCCCATTTTATGGGCTGATGAAGCAGTCTTTTTTGTCTGGTTAAACCAGCAGTCTTACTTTCATTTGAGCATTGTACTAGAAAATAATAAATACTTTCATCAGTTTTATTGAATTCTAGTTTACTTACTTTAATAATTTTTAAGTCAGGTAATTGAAGTTCGTTGATTGCTTCGATCACATGGCTTACATCAAAACCACCGTGTATTTCTTTTAGAACTATTGTCTTTGGTTTTTCATCTCTTGGAGTATACGAATAAAATTCCATTTTATTGGTTTTAAGTACATTTTTAATATTATTAAATGTATCTTTGGTGCTGGCAAAAATATCTACTAAAGGTTCTTTGGTAAAGGTGTAACCCACGTGTTTGATCCAAAATGATTTGTTGTCAATTCTGTTGTCGATTAATGTTTTTAGTAAGGCTTTTATTTGTATGCCTTTTGAATGAATTGGTGGTGGCTTGATAGTTGATTTTGTAGCGGTAGGTGGCGCTGGGTCGTTGGTGTTATCGATCGTGGATCTACGACGTGTAGTATCTTTACCTGCTGGTCTTAGGAAAATTTGACTTTGAATTAGATGGGTATCGCCATCTATGTTCATATCGTCAGGATTTGAAATAGTTTCAAATCTGTTAGCTGTGCTGGGCCTGGCATTTTCCGTTGAGGGAGGTTGTTTACTGTACCTCCTTGGATGTATAAACCCGTCATCAATGAGTTCTTTGTTTGGTGATGTTCTCTCTCTAGAGAGAGAACGTGACCGATTTAAGTCAGGCGCAATATTTTGTCCAAGAAAATTTCTACGTAGTAGATTTTTGTTACAGATTTTGTCTAAGTCTTTAAGAGATTTCCGCAAGTTTTTACCGTACAGGTCTTCTTTCTGAGCAAGGCCTCGTGACGCTATCAAATTATTTGGCAGCGCAGGTAAATTCAAAGATTCGGGGACAAGATTAGACAGACATACGAACGAAACTCTTGCAGGGGGGATAAGTATTATGGCTCAAACAGGTCTTACAGCTGTACCTCCCCGCATGGGCCCCGCTGGTAACTGGTCGGGTTGTCATTATATTACCGATCAGGCTAACGCAGTTGTTGAATGGGTTGATACAGTTAACTGAGTACGAGGACAGATTGACATTAAATTCAATTCAATTCACATCTGTCCTATGATAACG
Source organism: Cotesia glomerata (assembly GCF_020080835.1). Classification (NCBI taxonomy): domain Eukaryota; kingdom Metazoa; phylum Arthropoda; class Insecta; order Hymenoptera; family Braconidae; genus Cotesia; species Cotesia glomerata. The sequence goes on along the minus strand of NC_058166.1, from coordinate 8,074,200 downwards.
TAAATGCTTGAGGGCAGGGTTTTTCCTTGCCCGTAAACTTGGCTGTGTATTTCCTACGTGAGGATAGGACAGATATACGTGCGTGTATAGCTCTTTTGAGCCCAGGAAACGGCCTCTTCGGAGGTAGGCGAAAGCCTCGCTATATATTCTTCATACAGGTCTTCTTCGGAAGCATTCGGGAATTTTCTTTTTGAATGGATAACTGTTGGCGAGTTATTGGCGTGAATTGCCTGAGAGTTTTTAGCGTTCTCGGCCATGGCCGGGAAGCTAGACTTAATTTTTATTATCCACTTAGTTTTTTTAATTTTTGGATTATTCAAAACACTATAATTCTTATTTAACATTATATGATTGTTTTTGTATAAGATTGAACTTCACAGATGTTAAACTTATTATGAATATTCACATATTAAAATTAAGAATCGTAGGAGTAAAGAGGTGATACGTGTGCTCTGTACGAATGTCAGAACGGAACTGTGTGCACAAATAAGGCGACTGCGTGGCCGAGCAGTTTAAGTCTTACTGCCCGTACAACAGTCGCTCAGGCGTGGGTTTCTGGGCCTTTTTACGGCACCCTTAATGATGCTTCAATCATAAAAATTGTTTTAGAAGATCTTAGCTTAAAAAAACTTTTATTACCAAATGACATATTTATTGTTGATTGTGGATTTCGTGATGCCGTTGAATTCTTAAAAGAAAAAGGCTTTACTGTTCTTATGTCAGCATTTAAAGGTAGTAAACCTCAACTGAGCACAGAAGAAGCTAATGAATCGAGAATAATAACAAAAATTAGGTGGGTGGTTGAAGCTGTTCACGGTAATATTGTGCAGAAATATAAACTTTTACATAATTGTATTGACAATAAAATGTTGCCTAAGTTGAGACTGCTGTGTAAAATTGTTGGTTTTTTTGCATAATACTTATGGCAAACGACTTAATTCAGATGGGGCACTAAACAACATTATGATAAAATATATGAGAAGTAAGATGGGTATAGAAAATACTCTGAGTCAAGAAGTTTCAAGTCAGCGTTGGGACCGAAGAAAATATATGCTTAAACCTTTGACGGCTGTTGAGCTACTTGATTTTCCGCGTTTGAGTGAAGATCAACTCAAGATTTTCTTTACAGGTTCTTATCAATTTTCCCAGGCTTTATCTTACTTGGCCAAACTATAAGATGAGCAAAATAATCTATCCATACAGTATGAAAAATCAGCACCAAGCATAATTAAAGCAGAAGTAAAATCATAACATAAAAACAGTAAAGTCTATCGTATTTACATTGACTACATTTCTAATGGGACTGATTATAACAGAATTAAGCGTTATTGTTGCGATTGTTTTAATGGTAACTGCACAGTGGTATGCTGTTCTCATGTAGCAGCTATAATATATTATTTATCATACGGGCAATATTTGTCTAAAATTTTGCTTCCTGCTGACGTATTAACAAAAATATTTGAAACATAAGGTATTCCAACGGTAATAAACTACGATAGTGATGAAGATTAATTTTTTTTTCTCATAACTTAATTAATGATAAGAAGTTTAAAATAACGATAATTTTTATTAAACTAATGATGAAAAAAGACTATCTTTTTATTTTCTTTAACAATAACCTCAATCCACCAAATAACATATGACTTGTGCCATCATCATGACTTGTATGATGACCTGCCCAGCGAATTTTTTTTTTTTTTCGAAATGTTGCACCAACTTTTTTTCAATATAATTTCAATGAGTAAGTAGGGCTTTTCAAGTACTATAACATATATTTTTTCGGTGATTGTAGGTAACCAAGAACACTAAAAAAATTGAAGATGAAATATTTATTTATTAATTATCGATACTCGTAATTATTTAAATCCGATCAAAAACAGTTCTACTGTAAAAAATAGCGCTAAGTCCACGTTCATAAGACTATTATAAGAACAAAATTTTTTTCCTTTACAAAAAGATATAAAATAAAAAAATTAAAAAATCCAAGTAACTGATATGATTGTATATGATTTTCGATAATTAAAAAAAATTTTGTTGTAAAGGGCATAGCCGGATTAATATGGGAATTCTGCCCCCATGGCTTTTTTGACTCATACTTAGGGGGTCGATTTGGTATCGAATGAAAATAATTCACACCAATTTTTAGCTCTTTAACTCAAACGGTATTCGAGAATTTCAAAAAAACCTGTTTTTTCAAAACTATTTTTATTTTTATAGTAAAATTCGGAATTGATTAATGATGATTTTTTTCCTAATTCTTACGAGTCCAAAACATGAAAAAATCATATGATCATGATTCTCAAATAGAAAACCGATTTTTAACAGAGAAAAGAAAATTATTTTTTTTTTCAGCCTTTTGAAATATGTCACTCACCAAAATTCGTCAGAAAATGTCTTTTATACTCCTCTATACTCAGGAATTTTTTGAATTTTTAGAAATGGTGGAACAATTCAAAAAAATTAAAAACTCATTTTTTTCAAAATCTTGCGTTTTAACAAACTTACATTTTTTAGTACACATAAATACGTAGAAAATTTTATTTTTACCAAAATATATCTTTTCAAAAGATAAACAGAAAGATTCAGTAGGTTAAAGTGATTAGAAGGGTTATTATTGATTCAAAAGACACTTAAAGTTAATACTTATATATTTTTTCATACTATTGGGAAATATTTTGAATTTTGATACAGAAAAAATAAAAATTTAATCAAAATAACAATTAGGCTAGTCTTCATCACTGTCTTCATTCACGACGACACTGATTTTTTCATCAATAAATAGACGACTAAGTATCTCAGCTGGTTTTACGATTTTCGCTAAGTATCGGGCGTGAGATAAATAGTATATAATAGCAGCAATGTGTGAGCAACATCCAACAGTACGTCTACCATTTGCACAATCACAACAATATCGAGTTATTCCAGAGATATCGTTCTTATCTGATTGATATTCAACAAAACAATGATATGTCTTCGAATTAATATGTCGAGATCTGACTTTGAATTTTATAATATTAGGTGTAATTTTTAAATAATAAAGTATTATCGTTCCGTTTTCATCCATCATTTCAGCTAAATACGATACAGCTTGAGACATTTGATATGATCCCGTGAATAGAATTTTGAGTTCTTGTTCCGTTAATTCAGGAAAATCAGTGAACATATCTGAAGTTATTGTTGCAAAAGGAACTTTTCTTCTTGCCCAACGATTAGTCTCTACTTCTGAGGCTAAGGTATTATCTTGATACTTTTTTGAGTTCATGGCGGCAATAATTTTTTCAGAAAGATCGAGATCAGAATCAAGTCTCTTACCGAATTCATTGTGCAGAAAACAAGCGATTCGACAAAAAACACCAGTTTTTGGAAGCAATTTATTGTCTAGTTTATGATCTCAAATCCTAAACTTCTGCTTAATATCTCCATGTACTGCTTCAACAACCCAACGGATTTTGGTAACAAAACGGGATTCATTTGATTCATCTGTGGTCAGTTGATTGCGTTTTCCTTTGAGAGCAGGCATTAGCACTTTAAACCCCAATTCTTCTAAATATACTATCACATCCCGGAAGCCACGATCAACTACAATAATGTCACCTTTTTTCAGCAACTTGATCAGACCATTGGGATCACTTAAGATGATTCTCATAATCTCAGCATCGTTCATATTAGCTGTATATGGCCCGAGCATATCTATAACGAAACCATTTGTAGTACATATCGTGAATGGTTTGCACAGAGGAACTTTCTTTTGACCAGAATATGATTTCCTCTGGTATTCGTTAATTGCACTTTTTTGATGACGAATATATGTTCCATCGCAAATGAATATCAACTGGTCATCTTTCACTTGATACAGCACTTTAGCAGTATTAGAGGTATTGGCGAGTAATGTCTCCCTACTAATAGCATCGATTCCGAAATACTGAGGTAAAACATCTTTTTCAAATGAAGATATTACTTCATCACAGTAGTCGGATACCATTTGTTCCCGAGCTAAACCAAAAATGGAAGATATCACTGCATTTGAATTTCCTGTTCGTAATTTGAATAAAAAAATAACGAGAGCTTGAATGACATTACGATTCACTGATTTTCTCATCGACGTTAACATTTCACGAAGTTTTATCAATTTTTCCCAGGTAAGGCTCGTAAATACCTCCAACTGTTTTTCTGAAAACGAGTGATCTCCAATTTTATCAATTATAGACGAATCAGTGCCAATAGCCAGCTGCCCAAGTAATTTTTCCAAATCACGAACTTCAAATACACTGGTATTCGAATAAATCCGAAAATTGTTAATTTCTTCATCATAAAACCGCTTTTTTATAATGTGATCTTTACAACACCGATTTCCTTCAGGAATAAAGAGTCGTCTTGTCGAAAATACTTGTTTGCGTGCTTCAAATGGAACAATTGTGATATTTGCTGATAATCCACAAAGGCAACAGTATTTATGTGTCGATATGATTCGGGGAAAACCCAACTCCACAAATTCTAACTCTTCTTCCATTTTTTCTTCAATAACATATGAAGGATCTTCAGATGATGATACGGATGAAACAGTAGTGGATGAAGACTGAGAAAAATTGGCGGATTTTTGATGCTAACTTGTTCTGCATATGTATTCTGAGTGTTCTTATGTATAGTTGGTCTTGTTTGATTATCTCGTCAGGTACTACAAAGGGCATCATTATCAAGAGCTCTCTTTCCAATTTTCTCTGTCGCAATATTAGCTTCATCAATTGTCATAACAACTTTTTATAACCAACTGCTTTTACGCAAATGTATGTTACAATTGATACATTTTTATCAAAATCCATTCTAACATCAATATTAAAATTATATATTAGGAATTTGGACATATATAAATTGATTAAATATAAAACTTCACTTACTTGAGTCTTTGTAATCGACTGTGACACTATTTAACGACAAAAAATAGTATCTCATAAAGATGAGACAAGATAATATAACAAAAATGATACTCCAGTATAATTTTATGGTGGAACGAAAAAATATTGTCAATATAAGTACTGAATTAATTAATGCGTTAACTGCTATTCAGACAATGACATCAACCATAGAAGCTTCTTTGTTTTTAGGTTATCTAAACAAGCGGAACCTTAGAAGAAATAATAAATGGATACAGAAAATCCCGATAGATGGCGTTATAATGTGCCAACTTGGCCAAAATTTTGAAAAACATAGTTTTAACGTTATCGTTGTCTAGTATAAAGATTGAGAAGTAATGTAATTGTGAATTTTAAACAAAAATAAAATTTTCTACGTATTTATGTATACTAAAAAAAATGTAAGTTTGTTAAAACTCAAGATTTTGAAAAAAATGAGTTTTAATTTTTTTGAATTGTTCCACCATTTCTAAAAATTCAAAAAAATTCCTGAGTATAGAGGAGTATAAAAGACATTTTCTGACGAATTTTGGTGAGTGACATATTTCAAAAAGGCTGAAAAAAAAAAAATAATTTTCTTTTCTCTGTTAAAAATCGGTTTTCTATTTGAGAATCATGATCATATGATTTTTTCATGTTTTGGACTCGTAAGAATTAGGAAAAAAATCATCATTAATCAATTCCGAATTTTACTATAAAAATAAAAATAATTTTGAAAAAACAGGTTTTTTTGAAATTCTCGAATACCGTTTGAGTTAAAGAGCTAAAAATTGGTGTGAATTATTTTCATTCGATACCAAATCGACCCCCTAAGTATGACTCAAAAAAGCCATGGGGGCAGAATTTCCATATTAATCCGGCTATGCCCTTTGAAAATGAAAAAAAAAAAAACAATTTTGGAATGTACTTGGTGTGCGTGGTTGCACAATATTTTTTTTTCTTGTAAAATTCGTGAAATCGATCTATTAGGACTTAAAAAAATTTAAATTACACATGGATTGTTTAATTTTTTAGTAGATTTCATAGAAATCTAACTATTGCATTGGTCTTCATGACGGAACTTTTAAAAAATTTTGCTATTGGGAAATCATCCACTTAAATACGCTACCTGACGGATCAAATGCGAACAACTCTATGCAGGTCGAGTATGAACAGCTAATGTCATATAAAATACCGAAGCTGCAGTTGAAATTCGTTGAAATTCTTTTTTTAAAGATTAAGTAATTAATTATAGTCTATAAGCTTAGTTATTATTAAAAATAACATCAATTTTAACACTTGATCAAAATTTTTAATCATGTAGTTTCCTTCACGAGAAAATAAAAAATAAAACTTTCTACTGCGTGTATGGGTGGAATAGCAAGTCATGACAATAAAGTTAGCCGACATCTAAAAATTTTTATAATTTTATTTATAGAAAAAATAAAAAAAAAAATTAATTGAAAAAATTTCACATGTAGAAAGTTTTAAAAATTATACGTGCAATTTTGTCAAAATATTTTTTTTGTTCTAATTTAATTAATAAAAAAAATCCAAAATTGTTGAACGTCGGTTAACTTTAATGTCATTAGCAAGTCTAGTAAGAACAATACAGTTTGATTTTATACTTTTCCTCCAACAAATTCTAGTTCTGTGGTGATAAAAAATGAATTTGGTGAAGATGAAGTTATAGACTGTCGATTAGCTTGGATAAAAGCATTAGAAATCTGAAATAAAGTTACATAGTCCAAGAGAGTGTGTTCATTACATTTCACCAAAAATGACTTTATACCAATTAACATAAATATTTTTGTAATCACAAAAAAAAACAGTAATTATAAGCTGTGAATTTTTGAAATGCAATGTAATACGACAGATTTGCATTACTTAAATAACTGAATGAATGTTTTTGTAAAATAAAGAATTGTAATTATAGTTGCAATTTTATAACTACAGTAATAAGAATAAGTTGCATGAATAATTTTTAAATAATTAAAAATTTTTATTACTCGGCTGAGTACTTGCAAATTCATGATGCTGAAATTAACAGATATCTGACAATTTTTTGGATTTTTTTAACAGATTCTTACAAAAAAAAGAAATAATTCACAAATAAAAAAAAATTAGAAAAACGGTTGACCCTGAAGGCCATTCCTGCAACTTCCCGCTAATTCCATACCTAGGCATTTAAAATTGCACTTATGACGTTTTTGAGCTCTTCGAGATCAAAAATACAATTTATGTGTTATTTTGAGCTCTCTGAGCTCAAAGAGATAGCTTTGCTATGCTTTTAAGCTCTTCGAGCTCAAAAGTCTTATCAAAAATCGATGAAACGCGATTTTTATAACTTTCAAACTGCTGAAACTTTTTAATAAATCAACCGATTTTCAAGCGGTAGGCGGCGATCGATGTGGTTTTTTGAGCTCTATAAAAAATTTAGAACAAAAAAATTTATTATATATATATATATATATATATATATATATATATATATATATATATATATATATATATATTAGGGTGTGCCAAAATGTAACTCCCGTGGAGAACCTTTTAAAATTGGAATTTTGAGTTCCGTTTTCGACAGGGGCTGTGTTTGGGCATTTCCTAAGATATTTTGGGGGGAGACGATGTATTTGATTTTCATAGAATTTTTTAACAGAAGCTTAGTTTGGGCACTTCCAGCCAAATTTTGAATTTTCACCGGAAACGCCCAAACGTCCGTTAATTCTAGGACACCCTGTATATATATATATATATATTGTGATGCCTATTCCGGCACTGGCGTCGACAGGGCCGGATCAGGTCACCCAAAAAAATTGGCTTACCTGGTTCGTAGATTTGGTTGGGCGCCAGGAACTCAATGTTCCACGGGTCGATCTCGCTGTTGATCTTCGTTGGGCGGCGGGTCGGTGTTGAAGAGATTCAAAAATCGAATAACGGCAATCGACGGACAAAGAAATCGAAATTGGACGATAGGATCGGTTAATCAGAGCAACAACAATTAAAAAAAAAATAATTGAGGCGTGCAATTCTAATCCAACAACGGTTTATTCAACAACAAATATATACTGTCGGCAATGTCGCATTAATAACAAAAATTATTTAACGCAAAAATAATTCTAACGCAAGACTAGTGCTAACGCAATGATTCGACATGTCAAAATAAACCAAATTCTAGAAAGAAATTCGAGTAACCAAAAATAAAAATTACAAAGCCCTTTCTTTCAAACAAAATAAATAAAATGTCAGTTCGCCAAAATGCTTCAACAATTTTCGAAACGAATAAATAATTCAACTCGCAAAATTTATTCAAAATTTCAAAACAAATAACTAATTCAATTCGCAAAATTTATTCGAATTGTCAAAACAAATAATTAATTCAATTCGCAAAATTTATTCAAAATTTCAAAACAAATAATTACTTCATCTCGCAAAATTTATTCAAATTGTCAAAACAAATAATTAATTCAATTCGCAAAATTTATTCAAAATTTCAAAACAAATAATTAATTCAATTCGCAAAATTTATTCAAAATTTCAAAACAAATAATTACTTCATCTCGCAAAATTTATTCAAATTGTCAAAACAAATAATTAATTCAATTCGCAAAATTTATTCAAATTGTCAAAACAAATAATTAATTCAATTCGCAACATTTATTCAAAATTTCAAAACAAATAATTAAGTCAATTCGCAAAATTTATTCGAATTTTAAAGAAAAAAAAAATGTTAATTCCGATCGCAAAATTTTTAATCAGGTTTCCAATCGTAAAATCTAGTAACAAATCAAAACAACAAAAAATTCACTATCGAAAATTAAATACAAAAAAAATTAATCTACGCAAAGTATTCGACTTATTTCACTTGTCCTTCAAATAATTGTTAGTAATCCGATTTGTCGGGTAATTGAAGCTCGAGGTAAGTAACAGGCAAAAAAAAAAAATAATCTCGGCAAAAATGTCACACACACAAATACACACGACTCAGCGGTACCGTGCCTCAGAGTGTCGTCAAAGCTCAAAATCTCGAATGGAATTTATTTAATTCCGTGCAACTTGAATTATATCAAAAATTTCCGAAAGGAAATTATTGTCCACGGATTAAACCGTGACAATTACGACGAAATTCGCGGTGATGACACCCTGGGGCTAAAATTTAGCGATCAGACTCACCCCGTAGCTTCCGTAAACGTTCCAGGCGATGTTGGCTAGGTGATCGAAGTTGGCGGCAAAGCAAAACTGACGGAAAAAGCGTTGATGTCTCGGCGATGGCGTATTCGGGATCGTAGTGTCCAAAAAAAACACAACAAAAGCTCAGCGAACTTATTCGTATTCAACTCACGACAAAATAAAAAAAATCCAAAATCAAACGGCAACAGAAAGAAATAACAATCAAAATAATAACTGCTCGATGTCACAGTCACGGCGTCCAGATCAGAAGGGGCCTACAATGGCTGCTTCCTCGACAACATGTGTTCTCACTTCTGCGCACTCAAAAATCTGCGCGGCACGCAGCTCACGGCATTTTCCAGCCGGCCGTAGTCAATCGTGGTTGCGTTCCTTCCCCTGGGCGATCGATGATTGGTCGATTCACTTTTTAGTTCTTTTTCACGAGTTCAGGTGGAGCCTCAACTACTTGTGTTTTATTGCTCTCCATCGTCATTGGTCCGTTCAAATGTTCTCGTCGTTCCATCCTCGTGGCCAGATGTCGCGTTGGTCGTCGATTGCCCGTAGAAATTCGCGGCTCGTCTGATCGCTATAGCCTAGTCTCACTCACTCATGCATTCTACAATAGTTCCCACGCATTCCTGTACTCTTTTCAAATTCGGCGCGTTTTCATGAATTATTCTTACCTCGAGCTTGTCATTCTGATCGGGAGGCCGCTTGGGGCGACACAGGCGCGTCGAATCTCAGCAATTCCTCAGCTTAGCCAACCTAATAATCTCTAATCGAGCAATTTCAAATTTATGGAAAATTTTCCATGTCACAATATATATATATATATATATATATATATATATATATATATATATATATATATATATATATATATATATAGGGTGTCCCAAAAGTCACGGATGCCATTGTAGCATCTGATGAAAAAAATAATTTTGAGACGAAAAGTCCTTAGCTATTTTTTAATTAACCTCATAGATAATTAATTATTAATTAAAAATAACGTCTCTTTATTTGTTAGAGAGAGAGCGCCAGTGTCCAGTAAAGTATGCGCCAAACAAAGACACAACTAACTGTATGACTAACTAGTTTCTATAGCTAACGTAGTCACACATATTTACTTACACATTCACACGTGCAAGCGTCTTCGTTGGAACATACTTGACTTGACACTAGTGCTCTCTCTCTAACGCATAAAAGGACGTTATTTTAATTAATAATTAATTATCTATGCGTCTGATTGAAAAATAGCTAAGGACTTTTCGTCTCAGAATTATTTTGTTTATCAGATGCTACAATGGCGTCCGTTACTTCTGGGACACCCTGTATATCTAATATATAAAATTCTCGTGTCACAATGTTCGTTCCCATACTCCTCTGAAACGGCTTGACCGATTCTCATGAAATTTTTTATGCATATTCAGTAAGCCTAAGAGTCAGCTACTATCTATTTTTCTAACCTCTAAGTGATAAGGGGTGTTCACCCTAAAAATTTTTTTTTTATTTTTTTGATAAAATTTTTTTTTTTTAATTTTTTTTTATTATGTGGCATCAAAAAATACATACAACTCTAAATTTGCACTTTTTTATCACCAAACCTTGCTTTTTAATAGTCATTTTCATAATTTTATCATTTTCTATCCCGCTCGATAACATCAATTATTATCACTTGGTAAGTTATCCCCTCCATGTGTCTACCGGTGTCACTTCTCACCCTGTAAACAGCACGGAGTAGGGATGTTACCTCTACAGTTTTCGGCTATTATTAGTGTTTATGCATCAAGCGTAGTAGTTAAACATTTTTACTATCTCAGTGTAACTCTCATATCAAATATATTCTCGAGTAACTTTATTATTTATTTATTGATAACTAATATTATTGAATACAATTAATTATTAATAACTAATAAAATTATTAATTTTGAGTGTAAATCGCACGATCAGTTAATTAAGTGACTTACATAACCTCTGAAATACTCAACACGTGTCACGAGTTCCCGCAAACAACGGCTATTGAGTTGTAAGTATAAATTATTTTTTACGTTTATTATAAAATCAAAAATTATTCTTTCTTATTTATAACGAAAATATTGTTGGGAATGGTGAAAAACGAATTCGGTGAAAGTTAGATTTTTATTACAATTAGGAAATTTTTTTTGTGTTTACTTATAAGAGCTCTAATTACGACAGAATTTTTTTTTTTTCACTATTTCTAACCATATGTATTTTCAATATAATTAAGAAACATAAAATTTTTCGCTTTCGTGAAACTATCTAATTTTTACATGTATATTTAATGTGATCAAAGATAAAATAAATGATTAATATAATAATTAAATAATTCAATCAGTTCTATTTATGTGTGTTTTGTATTGTACAGTGAACAATGCCAACATGTCGCAAAGGGGCCAATTTGAGCCGTGATACAAATAAATCTAGAAGCATTCGAAATAGAAGAGCCTAAAGAACCGAAGAACAAGTTCAGGAAAAAAATACTAGAGCGCGTGTGAGAATGGCGCAATTGCGTCAAGAACAATCAGACAATACACGAGCTGAACGCAATGAAGTCATGAGATTAGACGGGCTAACAAAAAATATTGTTCACGCTGCAGCATTAAGAGATTAATATTATTTAATTAATTAATTCTATAAATAATTATTACTTCTAATAAATTGAAACAATTAATGTTTGGTGTGTTGTTATTTTTAAACAACATTCCCTCATCGTTCACAGCGCTCCAGGACTTTTTCACTCATATTCCACATCCTTATACACTTCCAATAAGTTAGTAATTTTTTTTCGACACTAGAAATTCTCTAGAAATTTTTCACATGGCAAAACAACGTTTGCTGGGTCAGCTAGTATATATATATATATAAATATATATATATATATATATATATAGATATATATATATATATATTAGACTGGGCCAAAAAAATTAACTATTTTTTTTTTTTTTTGTATATCGAAAATATTATTTGGGATGACAAAAAAAAAATGTTGTGAGAATTTGAGCCCTTAATATTTATATTAAGAGGTCTATCATCGCAACTTTTAATTTTTTTTTCCGGAACGGGTTTTTGTCTCATAACTCCTAAACCATCGAGGTAAATGAAATAAACTTAGATGTTTTTTGAAGCAAATTTAATTGTCTACAAAAAAAGACTGATTGAAATTTTTCGTCAGATGAACCGTTTTCTTATAAACACGCCTTGAAAATTGATAAGATTTCAGAATTTTATTGTTTAACTTTGGAATTTTGTAATTCACTTAAAAATTAGTATCCGGAAAAAATTTAATAGAGATTCTTGAAGGGAATTTAATTTCCTACAAAAAATGTCTCTTAACATTTTTAGCTAAATTCACTCCTTTGAAAGTTATTCAAAGTTAAAGTTGATGTCAAAATAAAATTCTGGTTTTTTTCGCTGTAAATTTAATTTTTTTGAGCCCATTGAAAATTTTGATCTTATTATAGTTAATAATTTTTATTTTATCTATAGAATTATGAAAAAATTTGAAAAATCATAATATATTTTTATTTATTGGCATTGAAAAGCTATTTTCTGCAGAAAATTGCATTTTCACTGTGTTTTGATAGTTTAAAAAATAACAATCATGTTGTTTTCTCATTGAAAATTATTTACTTTTTATTTAATACAAATTTATCTACGAGAATCCGCTTTGATTAACAACCTCCCCTTACTCCCCTTGTTTCATTTTTTCGACATCAATCCACAGTACTACATCTCATGAGATTACTCTCTCATTTTCTCAATAATTGCGTCGCTTAATACAAAGCCAACCGATTGAACATAACCTCAAAACAATATTATTAATTATTAGTATCGTATTATATAGCGCCACGATGTTTTTATTCATCTATCCCCCTTCCTACAAAAACAGCACCCTCGTTCGACCTTCACTTTCGGTATTTCTTACATTCCATTGTTCCACAAATAGAGAGGTTATGTTTTTAGATAACTGTAGCATCTTTCTTCATTGTTAATTGTGGATCGAGCGTCGCTTTTAATCTCAGTATTCGTGTTGTGAGTTGTGTGTCTAATTTCTAGTGTTGTTACAATTTTTATTACAACCTGACTCTCTTTATTTGTTGTGATTTTTGATTACGTAAATATAATTGAATAATATCAAAGAACTGTATCAATATGACAACCGAAAAATTAATTTGATTGGTGTTCCAATAGCTAAAATTAATGGTCGTAAACTTCCCACTATAAAAGAAGTTTTATTATTATTTTTTTATCATCACAAAGTTCTTCATCTAAAAGTCAATGAAAGTGCAAAAAAACTGCAAATATAGTTCAAGATTGTTGGAAAAATTTACAAATTTTAACCTCCGGGCTTCGAAATACGATTAACAAAATACTTGAGTTTTTCAAAAAATGGCAATTATTGCAGTGCAATAAGAAAAGAATAAAATCACAAGCTAAAAACAAAAAGAAGTGAGTTTTGAACAAAAAATTCAACAGTTATTTAATATCGCTGGAAAAAACGGTCTAAGAAGTTTGAATGGAGAGATCAACAACTTTTCGGCTCAGAAACTATTGAATCAACCAGAAATTTCTGATAACTCCAGTTCACCAGAAACTTCGAGAAAATATGTTGAAATTATGGAAACCGATGAGATAGGTAGATATTTGGTATTTACAATAATACTTGATTTAATAAAATTAATAACTGAAAAAATAATTGCAATTTATTCTGTTCCCGTAACCGTATACAGAAAAAAAATTCTTGACTAGAAGGTAAATTATCTTGGCTCAAGAAAATATTAAGGAAGATTAAAAATTTCTTTAATGAAGTCAAAGTTTCTTGACCCCAGAAAATTTCTTTTTGCTCCAAAATAACTTTTGTCTTCCTTAAAATTTTCTTGGTGCAAGAAGTTTTTTTTCTGTGTAATTTTTATGCTCAGCATAACTAATTGATAACTAAATATTATGTAATCTTGTTATACTTTGATCACATTTTCTTGTAAATAATATCAAAATACTTTTCAGAAATAGATTTGGTTAATGATAATAATAATAATGAAATTACACCTAGTCAAGAGTTACTAACATCGTCGCAGTCAACTATCAGTCAAATTTCAAATGTTTCCGATTTTGAAACAGAATTGTTGTCTGAAAAAATACCAAAAATAAACATTATCACTCCAAATTTAGCAGCTGCGCTTGATCGTGCAAATGTTAGCAACAGAAATGCTACATATATTTTGGCAGCTACCTTACAGAGCGTTGGAATAGATCTTCGGAATGTTAATTTAAGCTATAAAACTATCCAACGAAATCGTATACTTCTTCGAAAAGAAATAGCTGAAGGGTTAAAAAGACTTAAAGTTCAATGATAATTACGTAGTTCATTGGGATGGTAAATTGTTAAGCGATATTGTTGGCGCAGATGTTGTAGATAGACTCCCAATTCTTCTGACATCGTCTGGCGCTGAACAATTATTAGGCATTCCAAAAATTGGAGCAGGAACTGGAATTGAGCAAGCTTCAGCAGTAAACTCAACTTTGAAGCATTGGGGTGTCAGTGATTATGTCAAAGCGGTGTGCTTTGATACTGCATATACAAATACAGGTAAATCAATACTATTAACAAAGTATTTAGAATTGAGAGATTTTATTTTTCATGTTTGTTTTTAATTCATTAATGATTCTATTATTAAATAGGCATTCATCGTGGCGCTGGCGTAGAACTAGAGAATCTTTTAGGGCGAAAGCTCATTTGGTTGCCATGTCGTCATCACGTCATTGAACTACTCATTAAAGGTGTTTTTGAAGTATACTGGCCAACGCAAAATGGCCCAAATGTTTCAATTTTTGGTAGATTCAAAAATAATTGGAACAAGATAGATAAATCAAAATACAGTGCAGGAATTAATGATCCTATTGTTGCTAAAGTACTATCAGAGAAAAAAGATGAAACATTGGATTTTATTGAAAGTTATTCGCTGGTATGTTTTAGTTACATAATATCATTCACAAAAGCACTCAAAAACAACTTTCTTTTTCACTATACACTGAGAGAAAAAATTTTTTTTTAAGAAAATGCAAATAATTGAAAGAAGTTTTCTACATTTGGAAAAAACAATGCTGAATCAAAATTCTCAAGTTATCTATCTAAAATTGTATTTTTGTTTTTTATTTTTTAATCAGTTAAACTATTTTCCAACAAAAAAGTTACTGTGCGAAAAATTTTGATTTCTTCTGCAAAGAAATGAAATTGTTGAAAATTTCCAACATATCAATGTCTTGTCACTAGAATGCCCATATTTTTCAAAAGAAATTTTTCCTTTCGGTAAATTTAAAAAATTGTGTAATGGAAAAATTTAAACCTTAAATTAATAGTAATTTCCTGGTGTCGATCGAATACAATTCATTTTAAACATAGACAAAAATATACGTGATTATCTTTAACTCGTAATTTATGTTAAATTAAAATTGATCGAATTTTGTACTTTGTTTTAATTGAAATCTTGTTCTTTTAGTATTCAAAAACGATTTTTAATTATTAATTCTAGATTAAGAAAATCAGTTTTTTTCATTCGTACTCATTTGTTGCAGAAATATCTTCCGAGGAATGATTACCGAGAATTTTTAGAGTTATCGTCAATTTTTAGGAGTTATTCCAAAAGATAATTTCACCTTTAAACATCCAGGAGCGATGAGTCATGCTCGTTGGATGTCGAAGGTAATTTATTGCCTGAAAATATATATTTTTAGGGGAGAATTTAAGCTGACCCCTCATGAATTAACTAGTATTCGCCAAGTATGTATTTTCATAATTGTCATTTATATAAAAGCTTGGTTCACTTCACCTTCTGCTATCTTAGCTGCAAATAATGACTTAATTTTGATGCAACAATTGATACTCTATGATAAAATTAATTCATCTGTATCAAAAGGAGCTTTAAAGAAAATGAGCGATCATTTGTGGTATTTAAGTGACAAATTAGCCATAATTTCTCTATTTGACGATGCTGTAGATCCGGAAGTAAAGAAAAAAATGGTAAAAAATTTGAAAAATCGGAACCCTATAAAAACTAAAGCCAGAAAATATGAATTTGACTACAAAAACTTACATGAATTTTACACAAAGATGTAAGTGACTTCATTTCAACAGAATCGTTAACAATTTTAAAAGACTTTGACTTGCCACATGAATTTTTAAGTGAAGAAGTCGACAAGTGGTCCAGCATCGATAGTTTTCAGGAATGTTTGGCTGTTGTCAATGATGTCGCGGAACGTGGTGTAGCGCTAATTGAAGATTACAATCAATGCCTTACTAAAGACGAAGAACAGCTCCAATATTTATTACTAGTTATTAGTGAGTATCGGAAAAATTCCCTAATTGCAATAAAAGTACGTTAATTGAATGATTATTCCGTCTTTTTAATTGTTAAATATAATTATAGATGTACTAA
Organism: Cotesia glomerata; assembly: GCF_020080835.1. Classification (NCBI taxonomy): domain Eukaryota; kingdom Metazoa; phylum Arthropoda; class Insecta; order Hymenoptera; family Braconidae; genus Cotesia; species Cotesia glomerata. The sequence goes on along the minus strand of NC_058166.1, from coordinate 8,057,681 downwards.
AGTTTTATATTGTTTTCCTTATAGAATATAAATGATTAAAATACATACAATGATATTTTTGTGCTATAAAATTTTTTTATGAATGATACAGTCGATGCTCTCTGTATTGGACCTCTCTGTATTTTAACCGCTCTCTGTGTTTGACCACATTTTTCCTCTGTATTTGACGAATTTACACAGCTCTTATGGACGAGTCAAGTACAGAGAATGTTCCTGGACGGGCGAATCAAATACAGAGAGCGTTGACTGTAATTTGATTTTGTTTCTTATTGAATGTGTACTATATCATTGATGATTAATTTCTGCTAAGCATTCGTATTAAGCGACGCAATTATTGAGAAAATGAGAGAGTAATCTCATGAGAAGTAGTACTGTGGATTGATGTCGAAAAATGAAACAAGGGGAGGTTGTTAATCAAAGCGGATTCTCGTAGATAAATTTGTATTAAATAAAAAGTAAATAATTTTCAATGAGAAAACAACATGATTGTTATTTTTAAACTATCAAAACACAGTGAAAATGCAATTTTCTGCAGAAAATAGCTTTTCAATGCCAATAAATAAAAATATATTATGATTTTTTCAAATTTTTCATAATTCTGTTGATAAAATAAAAATTATTATCTATAAAAAGATCAAAATTTTCAATGGGCTCAAAAAAATTAAATTTACAGCGAAAAAAACCAGAATTTTATTTTGACATCAACTTTAACTTTGAATAACTTTCAAAGGAGTGAATTTAGCTAAAAATGTTAAGAGACATTTTAGATAGGAAATTAAATTCCCTTCAAGAATCTCTATTGAATTTTTTCCGGATACTAATTTTTAAGTGAATTACAAAATTCCAAAGTTAAACAATAAAATTCTGAAATCTTATCAATTTTCAAGGCGTGTTTATAAGAAAACGGTTCATCTGACGAAAAATTTCAATCAGTCTTTTTGTAGACAATTAAATTTGCTTCAAAAACATCTAAGTTTATTTCATTTACCTCGATGGTTTAGGAGTTATGAGACAAAACCCGTTCCGAAAAAAATTAAAAGTTGCGATGATAGACCTCTTAATATAAATATTAAGGGCTCAAATTCTCACAACATTTTTTTGTCATCCCAAATAATATTTTCGATATACAAAAAAAAAAAAAAAATAGTTAATTTTTGGCCCAGTCTAATATATATATATATATATATATATATATATATATATATATATATATATATATATATATATATATATATATATATATATATATATATATACATATATATAGGATATAACGCGGCTTGTCACGACGATAGCGTCGCCAATTTACAACGGATCTCAACCAAACTCAACATACTTATTCTATAGATAAATACCGAAGTCAAGTTTGAAGATGAACTTAATCGGTCAAGTAATTTAGAAATGCCAGGATTTAAAAATTTTGAAAATCATAAAAACTCATAGTTCTTCACTTTCTTACTCGAATAACTTTTGAATAGTACACTGAAAAAAAAGTTTAAGTCGTATCGCAATACGTTTAAGCTCATGACTTATACAGATGGCGCATTTAACATGGGTATAAGCCATACACTTAAACGTATTGTGATAGGACATACTTTTTTTTCAGTGTATAACTTATTGAAACTCTGTAAATTGCATCTGAAAGTTCTTTAAATAAGCTTTAATTTGAGTACCATATTATATGTGTAGTCTCAAAATTATGTCATTTTCCGCTATGCCCATTATGAAATTTTCTATTGCACTGTTTTTAGTATTTTTCTGTCGATGTATATTTTTGTTAATTGCATAGAAGTTAAAAGCCCTAGTTTTGTATACAATCCTCGTTATATTTTTTTCTATTTACGATGAAATCTACTTCCATTTCGGCTGCCGAATGGTCTTTTTTTATTTTATATCTTTTTTGAAAGGAAAAATATTTTGTTCTTATAATAGTCTTATGAAATGTTTTTACAGTAGTTTTTACAGTAGTTTTTACAGTAGAACTATTTTTGATCGGATTTTAGTATTTTTTGTAACTATAATAAAGGTTGACAATTTTAATTCAATACTTTTTCGCGAAAATTAAAATTAAATAAATAAGAGAATAATTGCCGGCAAAACACTCAAATCCATCAACATCTGTGTGTGTATTTGTGTTTGTGTTTGTGTTTGTGTGTGTGTGTGTGTGTGTGTGTGTGTGTGTGTGTGTGTGTGTGTGTGTGTGTGTGTGTGTGTGTGTGTGTGTGTGTGTGTGTGTGTGTGTGTGTGTGTGTGTGTGTGTGAATGTTACGGCCACGCGTAACACATTAATGAATAACTAATCAGTAAAAATCCTTAATTAATGATGGAACTATGAACTACTGTAACACCGTACCCTTAAGAACCGCCCACCGCGGGCCCCCTCAGTTTCCTCTTCGGAATGATCTAGAGAAAGGTGTAACTATTATGTTAATAGTTAACGGCGCCATAACTATTGTGGGAGGGCCCTAAAAAACGTATATCGCGGGGAATCTATTGTCCTCCGCTGTTGCCACGCGGACCCCGGTAAAAATTAAATCGAACTAAACAACTCTTTTTAAAACATTTTTTTTTGTTTTTTCATAAGACGAAAGGAAAACACAGATAAGAATATTACTCGAGCGAGATTTGAAAAAGCTTATCGTCTTAGTTGCGACTACTCGTTACCAAAAGGTTCTGAGAGAAAAACATTAGTTTCGGTTGTCCCGAAAAACCGCCTGTAAACGCCGGCAAATAACTTCTTATCTAGGAGCCCATCGTGTATGCAGCCATGAGGGAAGTAACCAGCTGCTAAACATGACCTTTAATAGAAATAGCCAGCGGCCAAATTCCACGAACATGACCTTTAATAAAAATATTCTTCGCGCATTCCTGCATAGAAATACTACAGATTATTAAAAATATATCGTACGATGTAATGCAAATGAATGACGAATGTATGGTTGCATGAATGGTATGATCGTTGGTGTATGGTAATCCATGCATCATCTGCTATATCACCAGCACATGGAACTATATGTGCTGTATATCATGTGCAATATATGAAGAATATATGTAACACCGTATATTTATCGATACACATAAGAATCGTGCATATGCGAAGTAACATATTGATGAATGTATGGTTTATGCATAAAGATAATATATTATTGATGAATATCCTATATTAATAATAGAATAATTAATAATAATGGAATATGAGATGATATACCTTTAATTGCGATATATTTTTTATAGATATCTGTGGTCAATACGGACACGACTTCGTATATCGCATTATAATGCATTCGATTATATATTTGACGCATATAAACCCTTTTTCAAACGAGTTACGTAACACGGCAACGCCTGAGCCTGGCTACGTGACCAGCCACCGTGGTACAATGGCGGATCCGCGGATATAAAAACCCCAGCCGCGGAAGCAAAGGCGGCACTCATCGGGAAGTCGGTAACCAGTATTACGGTCCGTGATATTTTTCTTACATTAAATATTTATTTAATTGAATTTACCGAGTGCCCAAATTCAATAGACAAGCCATCGGCTTTAATAAAATAAATATTAATAATTAGAAAGTTACAAATTAGCTTAATTGTATTAAGACAGAAACGGTTAATTATTTCTATGTTTTATATTATATTGGTTGACAAGTTATCGGCTTAAATAATTAATTCACATTTAAAAATAGTTATTCAAACAATTCCTTGGATCGAGAAAATAAATCAAACAAAAGACATTTCAATTCTCGAGTAAATAATCTGAGCCGCTGCATACGGTTATCAGCTAGCCGGAATTTAGAAAGGAAAAATCATCACGGTTCGACCATCGTGAAAAAGGGAATAATAATTATCAACCGAGAGATCTCGAAACAAAAGAATATACCCACATCACGTGAACGTAAATCGCGATACCTCACGCGTCCTAAACAAATAGCCGGCAAACCGAAGATAGAAAATAAAAAACCCTTACAAAACTGAGAATATTCAGACCACACATACCACTATCGAAAAACTTAATCATCTAATTCAAAAACAGAGAATTCTATCGAAATAGAAAAACTCACGGTAAGAAAACTATTCGGAAAGATAAGGGGAAAGTTAGACGCGATCATACAGAGCAATCCCATCGCGAGCATTCTCACCTGAGCAAACAACCGCTGAGTCACGGGACGAAGTCCGGAGACATAGGAATCCCGTAGGTAACCGAAATTAACCCGACCGCGTTAACTCCCAGAAAATAGGCAAGAGTGTTTATGCATAAGCATTGCTATTGCATAGTGATTCCCGAACGCCGAATTCCGTAGTCTGTTATCTAGAACTCCCATCAAAATTTTATACTAAGGGTTATTAAAATTGTAAATGAGGAGGAGGGACTTGTGAGCGTATAAAAACCCAGCTACGACAACCGAGAAGCACCAGTACTTCCTATAACCGTGGGTGTGATCAGTAGTTCAGTATTGTTCAAAATTTTAACCATTGTTGCGTAAATACCAAATGTTCGCGCCAGAACACTTGGTAAATCCGCACTCTGCTGCATCAGTGGTGCTGCGATTGACGCGCACCCTGATAGTCAACTCCCCAAGGCAAATAGACGGTTGCCCGCCAACCGGCATAATTGCTCTACACACGGTGGCCACACGTGCTCAGTACACATAAATTAATTCAGTGCATCTTTGTGCAATGCAACTCACCAAATCATCCAGGATAATTTTCCATCATCGGAAATTCAGGTACCAACTTCTTGTCTTTCATAATAATTGGTTAATAAAAAATGTTGGTTAATAATAATAATTAAAAACGTAACCTCTCGATTATTGTTATGCCGGTATCTCGGGATCATGCTTTACATACTATATAAATTATTTTACATGTTCAATCAGCATTCACAAGAGATTAAATAATATTCAGTCTTAATAATATAATACCTGCATGACTCATTAATTAAAATTGTCTTCAGTTCAAGTCGTTGTCATACCTGGATGAGGTGATGTCACTGATCACCAGGTATGCAAATAATCTTATAATCTCTTGCTTTTATTCAAGCCTATCTTGTGACTGCTGAGTTCAGTTCGCGTTCTGACTCTCCTCCGTGCTCTTCACTCGTATCATCGCTCGTACTAACTATTGTCGCGTCATTAATAATTTTTATTGTGATAAAATAATAGATCAACAAATTCATGCAATTAATTAAATCTGAGCTCGTATTCAAATCTTGGTAAAATTGATTAACTCAACGCTCTTATTAAAACCTTAAATTGATATTTGTGTATGGTGCCAACATATTGATAACTCGTCTTTATGATTATAATTACGGTAATTTCAAATACTTAATTTAATAATAATTCTCGTATTACTTAATTAAATAGTTCAAATAAATTAAGAAGAAATTTATGATAGTTATTAAGAGTCAAGTGTTCACTAATTTTAAACTGTGATATTTTATATAATAAACGAGAAAACCATGAATAAGTGTTTATAATTTCTTTTAAACACCCAGATCCGGTATAAATAAATATTTAATGTTAAGTTATTTTACATTTTGGTCCCTCGAGCCGGATCGGGTGTTGGAAATCGCGTAAAATAGTCACAGACTCACAATCAGTCTCGTTTCGTGTTCAATTTCTAATACAATAAATAATATTCAGATTCATCAACCATGGGTGACGATAAGGACTCGTCAATAACTCCTCCAGCGGATGCTCCCAAAGAGGAACCTCCAATTCATTCAGGGACGCCGATCATCCAGATCGGTCATCAGGATCCCAAGCTCCCACCTGTGGCTCCTAGTGATAGCGCCATTGGTCACATCAGCGACTCCGACGCCACTGATGCCGAGAATCCCAAGGACTCACTGCTCAACCCGCAAGATCCAAAGAAACGTGGACGCAAGCGCTTAACCAAGGCATGTGAACTCGATCTCAAGGTCAGCGGACAATTGTCGAGATTGAAGCTCATCTCTGACATTGAGGTGACTGCTTCATTACTCACAGCTGCTGAAGGCCTGTCGTCACTCAAGGCTCGCATGGAAATTCTAGTCCAAGAATGGCAACAATTTTCATTGATCCATGATCATCTAGCTTCCAATGCCACTGAAGAGTTCATCCAGCATCCATACATCAAGGACGGCACCTTTGATGTAACATACAGATCGTACATTGGGGCTCGCACAGTCTTAAGCACTCTTATTCATCAACTAGATGTTCCAGCTCAACCCGCTCCAGTTCAACAAGTTGCACCACGCGTTCCTCATCGTGTGGCCCTGCCTCCACTGAACATCAATCACTTCTCTGGTGATTACGCCAAGTGGCCAGAATTCAGGGACATGTCCACCTCAATTGTCATCAATTGCGAAGGTCTCCAGGATGTCGAGCGTCTCCACTACCTGAAGACCCATCTGACAGGACAAGCGGCTCAACTAATCGCCAGCACCCCAATGTGCAATGAAAACTTTGCAAGCGCATGGAGTGCAATTCAGAAGAGGTACGATGTTCCTCGTCTACTCGTCTCAGCACAATTGGACAAATTATTAAATTTACCAACTTTGACCTCGAAGTCTGCCAAGCAGCTCTACTCAATCATCGACCAGACCCATGAAGCGATCAGTGCACTCGTCGCTCAACAAGTCAATCTCTGTGTTGGAGATTGCTATCTGGTAACTCGACTTATCATCTCGAAATTGGATCGGTCAACCCGAGAAGCATGGGAATTGTCATTGGGATCATCAGTGGAGTTCCCATCTCTCTCACAGCTTCGTCAATTCTTGACTGAACGCGCTCGAGCTCAAGAACGGTACGAGGAGAGTACCAACAAGCCTGGCGATCAACAGAGGTCAAGTCACTCCAGCTCAAGATCCACCGCCAAGGCCATCAAGGGCACAGCACACGCCCACATGGCTACTTCAAGCACTCAAGGCTCAACGGTGAGTCCAGTGCCTTGGGCAGAAGGGAAAAGGACTCCAGTGGCTCAATACCCATGTGACCTGTGCAAGGGAGACCATTACGTGGTCAGGTGTGATCAATTCGGCAGGATGACACCACAAGAGCGGATCCAAGTGGTGGATCAATTCAGACTGTGTCCAAACTGCCTTGGACACCACCGAGTCGAAACATGCAAGTCTCGGTTCAGATGAAAAGTCTGTCAAGGCAATCATCACTCGATGATTCACCCAGATGGATCAATCACATCAACTTCAACCACTTCGGCTCAACAACAATAAAATACTGTGCTTCCGCACAACAATCATCAAGCTCCAGGATCATCATACTCGTTCAACACCGTTGCCCAACTTCAAGATCACCGTACTCAAGATTCAACAGATCCAGATCATCATTCATCAGTTCCAGACTCATCAACTGGTTGTGCTCCAGCTCAACATGCTGCAATGTTACTCGCAACGTGCCAAGTCAATGTCGTGACCAAGCTAAGTACTCATCCAATTCGCATATTACTAGATTCCGGTTCTGAAATCTCCTTTATTTCAGATACATTGGCAAAAGTATTACACTTACGCCGCACACGGTCCAATATAACCATTTTAGGGATCGGATCATCAAAGGCTGGCCATACCAAGGGATGTGTGACCATTACCCTAGCTTCACAACATTCAGACCAGTCACTCACGTTGCAGGTTCACATCCTAGGTGGATTAACGGCTCAATTACCAGCCACTTCCGTAATAGGTGCCGATGTGGCTCACTTCTCGGATCTTACACTCGCCGATCCAGACTTTGCATCTCCAGGCCCAATTGATGTCATCGTTGGAGCCAACTATTATGGTCAAGTCATTACTGGAGAAATCATTAGATGCGAGGCACCTGGACTGCTCGCAAAAAATACAATTTTTGGATGGATTATCCTTGGTCCAGTCCAAGCTAACTCACCACCACCACCTAGGGCTCATCACGCTGTCTCCAATCAATGTGACCAGGGTCTCCAGGATTTATTATCCAGATTCTGGCTTCAAGAGGAGGTCATGTTGGATCATTCGCGCTCGTTATCACCCGATGAAGAAGCCTGTGAGGCCCACTTCAAGGATACTCATTCACGAGACAGCTCTGGCAGATACATCGTCAGATTGCCACTGATATCATCTCCAAATCAACTAGGAGACTCATGTACAGCAGCACGCCGCTGCTTACCGCATCTCATGCATCGTCTCGAGCATGATACAAGACTCAAGACACTCTACATGCAATTCATGAAGGAGTATCAAGATCTCAATCACATGCAACCTGCAGCTTTACAATCATCAGCAGCTCAGTACTTCCTACCTCATCATGGGGTACTGAAGGAAGACAACAATACAAGCAAGATCCGTGTGGTTTTCAATGGCTCAAAACCAACCAGTTCAGGACTCTCACTCAATGATATCATGCATACTGGGCCGAAGTTACAAGTCAACATCTTCGATGTACATATCACATCAAGAAAACATCGATTCATCTTCATCACCGACGTCACCAAGATGTATCGACAGATACAAGTCCATGAAGATGATCAAGATCTTCAACAAATTCTCTGGTTCGACGAGCAAGGAAACATCATCCCATTTAGGCTCCCCACCGTCACATACGGCACGAAATCAGCTCCATACCTTGCCGTTCGAGCCTTACTCCAGCTCGTAGAAGATGAAGGACATCGGTTCCCACTAGCAATCACACCACTCACGAAAGGTCGCTATGTTGATGACATCTCCGGCGGTGCAGACGACTTCGCATCACTTCAAGCAGTTGCTGATGACACTGAAAGTCTCTGCACGGCGGGCGGCTTTCCACTCGCAAAATGGGCAAGCAATCATCGCAGACTACGTCAACTCAATCGTGCGGAAGCGATTACACAATACAAAATCGAGGATCCAGAAGTCAGCACCAAGATTTTGGGGATGTACTGGTCTTCACACAGAGATCAATTTTCATTCAAACATTTACCATCGTGCACCACTCAACCATGCACGAAGCGTGCAATATTATCAGAGATTGCTCAAATCTTTGATCCACTGGGATTCCTATCACCAATCATTATTCAAGCTAAGATGTTCATGCAGGAACTCTGGCTTGTGAAACTCGGCTGGGACACTCCACTGTCAGCTGATCCGGCATAAGTGGATATCATTCAAAAAGCAACTCAACATGATCAACGTCATCAAGATTCCCAGATGGATCCACTCGTCCACGACTTCCACTCTAGAAATCCATGGATTCTCCGACGCATCGCAATTGGCGATGGTGGCAGTAGTATTCATCAAGGTCCTACCAGCAGATCATTCTCAAGAAGCAAAGGTTACGCTGCTTTGCTCCAAGACCAAGGTGGCACCGTTGAAACAATTAACTATTCCACGCTTGGAACTCACAGCTGCTCACATGTTGGCAAAACTCGTCAAGCATTGCCAGACAACTCTTGAATATTCTCAAGTGCCAACATACCTATGGACCGACTCGTCAATCACGCTCACGTGGATACACTCGCATCCGTCTCGCTGGAAAGACTTTGTTAGGAATCGGGTGTCATTTATTCAAGATCTAGTTCCAGATGGCCACTGGAAGTTTGTTCCTGGCACAGACAATCCAGCAGACTGCGCAACTCGAGACTTGACAACAGTTCAACTCAAGGATCATCGATTATGGTGGTCTGGCCCACCATGGTTACTCAGAGACTCATCGTCCTGGCCAACCAGCCCAATTCACCTCGATGCAGATGATCAACTAGAAGAACGCCCAATCAAGGCATTCTACGTTACAGCTCAGCCCTTAGAATCAACTTGGAAGATCATGGAACGCCCAATTCCGTTGCTGCGCATGCTCAGAGTCACAGCAATCTGTTGGAGAGTGCGCGACATGGTCCAGCACAAGCCAAATTCAACATTGGTCCGTCCAATCTCATCCCAAGAAATCAACCTCGCACTTCAATTCTGCATCAAGGAGACTCAGCGAGTTCACTTTCATTCTTAGCTCCAACTACTCGGAAAACAAGCATCATGGCCCAAGGATCACCCGTTTGCACGATTGGTTGCCTTTCAAGACACCGATGGCATCATTCGTGTTGGAGGGAGACTGGAGAATGCTCCAGATTCTGATCAGCAAAAGCACCCTGCAATTTTACCTCGTGATGCTGCTCTGACTCGGCTCATCATCTCTGACGCTCATCAGCGTACCATGCACGGTGGAACTCAAATTACGCTAGCATATATTCGACAACGATACTGGATCATCGGTGGACGTCAACCTGTACGCTCATACATTCTCAAGTGTCTCGTCTGTGCTAGACATCGAGGTATTCGAGCTCAACAATTGATGGGACAGTTACCAGCCCAACGTGTCACTCCATCTCCACCTTTCTCACATACAGGAGTTGATTACGCTGGTCCAGTATCAATCAAATCTTGGAAGGGAAGAGGATCAAAGGTGTACAAAGGCTGGATCTGTGTGTTTGTCTGCTTAACTACTTCAGCAGTCCACCTGGATCTGGTCAGTGACTATTCATCATCAGGATTCATTGCAGCTCTCAGACGCTTCATCCACCGTCGAGGTGTCTGTATATCACTCTACAGCGACTGTGGGACAACCTTTCAAGGCGCATACTCGGAAATCAAACGACTCTTCGTCCAAGGAACTCAGGAATCAAGAGATCTACTCGATTGGGCCACAGTACACCAGATTACATGGCAGTTCAATCCACCAGCAGCCCCTCACATGGGTAAAAAGTGGGAAGCAGCTGTGAAATCAATAAAACATCACCTAACTCGAACCATTGGAGAATCATCATTCACGTTTGAGGAATTTACGACTCTTCTGACGCAAGTGGAGGCGATTCTCAACTCACGACCCATGGAGGCCCTATCAGATGACCCTCAGGATCTATCATCACTCACTCCAGGTCATTTTCTTATCGGGAGACCACTCAACGCCATCCTTGAACCCTCACTCATGGACACGGATGTCTCAAGGCTATCCAGATGGCAGTTCATTCAACAACGTGTTCAACAGTTTTGGAGACACTGGTCCAACAGCTATATCCAACGTCAGTTGGCTCGTACCAAGTGGCACCAGGCTCGCCACGACATTCAACTCGGCTCACTAGTTCTGCTCACGGATGAACGAACTCCTTCAACACATTGGCCATTAGCCAAAGTAATTGCGCTGCACCCTGGGAAGGACAACCTGACTCGAGTGGTAACCATTCAAACAGTAAATGCCACTCTCACTCGACCAATCTCCAAGCTTGCACTCCTACCACTTGCTCCAAAGCCAGATGCCTAGGACATCTCCAATCATCTCACCGTTCAAATGGATCACTCCAGGACTAAATCAGCAACCCTGTTCCTGATGGCGGGCGGAATGTTGCGTAAATACCAAATGTTCGCGCCAGAACACTTGGTAAATCCGCACTCTGCTGCATCAGTGGTGCTGCGATTGACGCGCACCCTGATAGTCAACTCCCCAAGGCAAATAGACGGTTGCCCGCCAACCGGCGTAATTGCTCTACACACGGTGGCCACACGTGCTCAGTACACATAAATTAATTCAGTGCATCTTTGTGCAATGCAACTCACCAAATCATCCAGGATAATTTTCCATCATCGGAAATTCAGGTACCAACTTCTTGTCTTTCATAATAATTGGTTAATAAAAAATGTTGGTTAATAATAATAATTAAAAACGTAACCTCTCGATTGTTGTTATGCCGGTATCTCAGGATCATGCTTTACATACTATATAAATTATTTTACATGTTCAATCAGCATTCACAAGAGATTAAATAATATTCAGTCTTAATAATATAATACCTGCATGACTCATTAATTAAAATTGTCTTCAGTTCAAGTCGTTGTCATACCTGGATGAGGTGATGTCACTGATCACCAGGTATGCAAATAATCTTATAATCTCTTGCTTTTATTCAAGCCTCTCTTATGACTGCTGAGTTCAGTTCGCATTCTGACTCTCCTCCGTGCTCTTCACTCGTATCATCGCTCGTACTAACTATTATCGCGTCATTAATAATTTTTATTGTGATAAAATAATAGATCAACAAATTCATGCAATTAATTAAATCTGAGCTCGTATTCAAATCTTGGTAAAATTGATTAACTCAACGCTCTTATTAAAACATTAAATTGATAGTTGTGTATGGTTCCAACATATTGATAACTCGTCTTTATGATTATAATTACAGTAATTTCAAATACTTAATTTAATAATAAGTCTCGTATTACTTAATTAAATAGTTCAAATAAATTAAGAAGTTAAATTTATGATAGTTAACAAGAGTCAAGTGTTCACTAATTTTAAACTGTGATATTTTATATAATAAACGACAAAACCACGAATAAGTGTTTATAATTTCTTTTCAACACCCAGATCCGGTATAAATAAATATTTAATGTTAAGTTATTTTACAACCATCAAATAATTAAATTCTGAATTCCAACCAGTCAATCACTGATAGTTGTCTCTGTATTCAAAAACTATCACAATAAACAATCGTAATTTGCTTAAATATTGCGGATTCATCAATCAATACCTTTCAATAATTATTTCAACCATTTACTTAATTAGTCGCCAATCAGTACTATCGGTCAGCGACCCTAGTATTTCTGACGCTCAGGTACCCGGACAAGGACCCAACAACAACACGGTATTTTACTCTCACAGGTATAATCCTTTTTCAGTTCTATTCCATACAAACTCACTCGCCTTCTCTTTCGCTTGTGCCCAGACCTACCCCAACAGGGATACCCCAATAGAGCCGGGATTCGCCAAGTTATTATAAATTCGTGAATTCATTGTCAACTAAAGCCCGCGTGCAGTTACCTATAAGCGCGGTTCCCGCCTCCCGAGACATATAATCTTCGGTGATTAGTCTCAAATTTAAGGAACTGATTAATTAATTGTGTTATCGTCACCCGGACGTAACAGTGAACCCTTTTAAGATTTTAGTTCATTTTTCTCCGGTACTAACTGAAATCTCGTGTTGGCTGCACTTTTCATGGCAAACTATCCCCTTGAAGCTACAGTTTATGTAAAAATAATTTCAGCGCGCTCTGACGGCCGTAGATGCAAGCTCTGAATTACCTTTTTTTAGTATAGTTGCGTATCTATAGGAGAATTACTACACATTTTTATTTTATTTAGTCTGTGGCGCTGACCTTTCCCCATCGAAAAAAAGTCAGGATCGAAATTTTTGAGCTTGCTATAGTATGTGCTGATAAAATTTAATAATTTCAAGTAAATTAATTGTTATAAGCGAATATAATTAATTAATACGGTAAAATAAAGTTATAAATTACTGTTATAGTAAACAATTTAGGAAAAAAAAGTACCGTAAAATTAAATAAAATTTTGCAACCTCAAAATACCGTTCTGCTTACAGTAAACACAGTCGGTAGTCTGGGGCTCCGTTTACAACGGATTTGAACGGAACTTGGTGCCAGATTTTACCGAATCTGCGGATAATCTAAAAAAAATACTGAATATACTCTTTAACGTTTTCTACAACCTCATTTTGGATTTATTTCTCCAGCTCAATTATTTTTTAAGATATGGCTGTTTGATAGATAATCATACATACAACCATATCTCTAGATTAAAGTGGAATACAGCAGAAAAATTCCTGTAAATTGCATACGCACAACGAGTTGATACTATAACATGATTTTGAATAGAAGTTGTCATTGGGGGCCGATTTACAATATTTATCCTGCTACACTTTTCTAACAGCGTGTGTATTATGTATTTAAATACTTCTATACGGAGTTTGGGAGATTTCTTGAATTTTTACTATTTGGGCCTAACTACCTTAAATTAAATACCCCAAAATTTTTGAGAGCATCCGTTGCTCTAAAATGGATCAAACAACAATTTCATTCATAATTTTTGTTTTAATTTTTTTTTCTCGGATTTTGAAGTTTTCTAAATCTGCTGAAGAATTTTTAGAGTGGTATAACGAAAAATAAACATTAAAAAAAAAATTTTTTTTTTTCATTTCTAAAAAAAAAGTATAGAAAGAAAAAAAATGACACTGAAAATTTAAGGAAATTTGCGGAAAATACTAGTTTTTTTAATAAAAAAAAAAAAGTCAAGAATCAAAAATGTCAATCATCCCAAAATTTTCGTTTTTTCCAAAATTAAAAAAAAAAAAAACGTTGAATATGAATCCGAATTATTATTTTTATTTTTTTTTCTAAAAAGTACATTTGGAAAGAAAAATTTCAACAATAAACATCTTAATAAGTAAATTTAAAAAAAAATTATAGTTATTTAACAAAAAAAAGCTATCTTTTTTAAACAACTCGTAACTTTTTTTAGTTGGGTAAAAAAATTTGAAAAAATTTTGAAAATTGTTTTCAATGGGGTAGAGAAAGATACCGATATTTCAGAAAAATCGCAAAAGGTCGGGGTAAAAAGTGGTCGATTTGGCATGAAATGCCCCATACATAAGAGGATGTTGTATATATATGAAATCGATAGACTCAGAAACTATTTGACCTATCTTTATGAAAATTGATATATATATATATATATATATATATATATATATATATATATATATATATATATATATATATATATATATTAGGGTGTGCCAAAAAGACGATATTTTTTTTTCACTCTTAGCCCAAAATATGATAGGATATGTCTAAACAAAAATTATGTCAAAAGGCCATCTCTTAATTTCAATTTTAAGAGCTCCTTCATCGAACTTTAAGTTTTCCCATATAAATAACATGGAAAGTACGGTCTTAAACAGTATTTTACCCTGCAAGCTGTGAAGAAAATTTTTTTTTTTGATAAAATGAATGATTGGACCTTTTAAGCATTAAATTTCTGAGAAAAAATTTCATTGAGTCATAAATCAATCGTCATTATTTAAGTTTTTACGGATCTTTGAAATTTGAATTTTTTGAAAATTTTACGTTTTTTGCATTTAACAGCCAAACTATTGGAGATAGAAAAAAAAATTAAATGGCAATTTTGTAGTTCGTTTGATGCTCTATAACAAAGTTTTTAACAATTTTTTTGTATAATCAATAACAAAAAAGCTACAGACCTACAAAGTTTTGTTTTTATTATTTTTCACTTTTTTCAATTGAACTATCGATGATATAGAACAAAAAATTTAGTGTAAATTTTTTAGTATATCAAATTTGCAACAAAATTGTATAGGTGAGATTTTTCGTATTATTGATGGTTAAAAGTTACAGGCTCAACAAATTCTATTTTTATGATTTTTCATCTATATCATGTAGTATATCAATAATATATATAAAAAATTAATAATAAATATAAAGTACATTCAATTTTTTACAAATTTATGCTTGGTAAACTTTATATACTGTCTGCAGTTCCTAGATCAAAAATTGTTTACTAAAATCCAGTAAGAATCAGAAGAACTACAATAAGAATTTGTGAAATAGAACCCTCCTTCAAGTTGTTTACTATGACTAGATTATTATAATTATGGTTTATGATGAAATATACACGATTAGATTAAATAATGATGATAATAAATTTATAATTACTTTGCAAATAAAACAGATAAAAAAGTTTTTTATAGTTTTGATTATATATTTAGACTCTAAAGAAATATGTTTCCTTTTCAATATCAATTAATCGCAATTTAACCCAGAAAAATTATTACACAAAAATAAATTCTCAATATTTTATGTTTATGTTTCTATAAATATTAATATTTGCATTGAACTATGTGTTTTCTATAAAAATGAAGTTGTTATTGCTGCCAATATTCAAATTTAAATTCAAATTATCCTAAGGAATTCGCATTTAACGCCCTCTAAGCATTTATTGTTTTACGATATTAATGTTGCAATAAAAAGTTAATTTGATAAAACTTTTCATCAATTTCATTTCTTAGCTGAAGAAATTAAAATTTTATTAACAGTAACTTTCTTGTTCAAAAAAGTTTTCTAGATTTGGGAAAAAACAATTTTGGATGTGAATTCGCAAGTTGTCTTTCTAAGATTGTTTTTTTTTCCGAATCAAATAAAATTATTTTTTTGCCCTCCGGGCGGAAAGTGGCAACTTTCGTCCCGCTGCGCTAAACTAAGTTGCCACTTTCCGCCTTCGTCGGACAAAAAAATAGTATACACTCCTCGGGAAGTAAATAAGAAAGCCTCAGATCACATGTTTGTTGACCTCGGCTTCGCCTCGGCCAACAATTGCATGTGATCTGAGACATTTCTTACTTTACTTCCCTAGGTGTGTAATATACTATTCAACGAGAAAGTTGCTATGATAATAATTGGGATTTCTTCAGCTAAGAAATAAAGTTATGAAAATTTTCAATAAGTCTATTTTTGTCACAACAATGCCTATTCCTTTCAAAATCAATTTTTTTTTCTTAGTGATCTCTTTCATGAGCTGATGAAATTGAACTCTTTTCTCAATTTTCCTTAATTTGTACTCTTAAAAATTTCCATTTATAGACTCTATGTTGCCTCTTTCACAACATTCTACTGCTTCTACTGCATCAACTCAATCAAATAGTTCTACTACTTCTGACTTTTCTAATGAACTACCTCTAGAACCAAAACTAAAAAATTAATGACACCGGAAGTTGTTTCAGCAATGGATAGAGCTAACGTTACCAGTAGACAAGCGACACATCTTATTTTCGCTATTGCATCGGCTTTGGGACATAATTTAAATGATGTCTCTATAAGTCACCGTACGGTTCATCGAAATCGGATAGAATTAAGAAAGGAAATTGCCAAAGATTTAAAAACTGACTTGAGAATTGCTCAATGCGTTGTTATCCATTGGGATGGGAAGTTACTGCCTGATATAACTGGCCGGGACAAAGTTGAAAGACTTCCAATAATCTTATCAGGTGTTAATACTCAGCAATTATTAGGAGTACCTAAGCTTGATCGTGGGACTGGGTTAAATCAAGCTATCGCTATCAAGGAAATTATAAATGAATGGACAAATATAAATAATGCTGTGAAGCGGGAAAGAATAGGAGTTACGGTAATTATTACGTGAAGCGTTCCACATTCACGTAACAGGATATTGGTAGGAAAGGATTGAGAAAGGAATGTGAAGAGGATCATCTTAATGTGAGTTTATAGAATATGCGAGAAAAAATTATTAGATAGCTCGGACTGGGATTCGAACCCAGAACCTTCCGAAGACATGTCGGCTACTCTACCATTTGAGCTATCCGGTCTATACTAAATTTCCTTTCGCTTATTCTATATACATTAAGCCACACCGTCCATCTTACGGTAAGCATTTTTACAAATATAAATAATGCTGTGAAGCGGGAAAGAATAGGAGTTACGGTAATTATTACGTGAACATCTTGGATCGTATTAAAGCAATGTGTTTTGATACTTGTCCTACAAACACAGGTAAATATACTTATTACAAAAATTAAGGTAAATAAACAAAAATTTAAAATTTTTTGGTGATTTTAAAAAGCCTCTAATTTGAAGGAAAATAATCATACAGTATTGTTTTTAAATCTGAACTTTAAAATTTTTGAGCGTGAACAGTGTTGAGGTAATATAAATCATAAGAAAATGACAAAAAAAAACTTCCAAGAATTTGCTCATATTCTGTTAAAATTAAAGAAAATTTCTTTTCTCAAGTTTTCTTTTTCGAAAAATTTGTACCTTTTGTGTTCTCTACAACAATTGACATTTGTTGAAAGAGAAAATGTTGCTTCGTAAGGATAACTTAATGTTCAAAAGAGCATACAAATTGAGAAAGATATCTTTATAATTTAAAAAGATCTAATTGATTTTTGACGGGTACTTATGAGAAAAAATCCCAGCGCTTTAAAACGTTCAGAGTTTTTTTAGGGCATTTTAAAATTCAAAAACTACAGAAAATATCCTCCAATTATTCATTACATCTTAATTGATACTAAGTAATCTGAATATAAATACGCATCCAAATTTTTTTAGACGAAATTTTGATTTCGAAAAAATTCTTTTATTAACATCCGTTGACCGCTTGTACAGAATATTTTGTAGTTTTCAAGACCCTCTTTTTACTCTTACGGAGATCATTATTTTCTGAGAAATCGATTGTTAAACTCAAAAAAGACTTTTTTACTCTCACCGACGATAACTTAGCACCAAATAATCGAACAGAGTTTGAAATAAAGTCAAAAAGACGAGAAAGAAATTCTCTAGAAGAGTCTTATGATGACGTTTTAAAAAATGATTGAAGTCTATAGACCGTCTCAAAGATCAGCAAATATTTGGAAAATTTTTTTTTCGATGATTTTCTACTCTATACACTTTGATTAAAACTAGAAATTGAATTAATTAGTTTATTACTTTATTATTAGGGTGTGCCAAAGTTCAATTTCTGTGAGAAACCTTTCAAAATTGGAATTTTGAGTTCTGCTTTTAACAGGAGTTGAGTTTGGGAATTTTCTGAGATATTTTGAGTTGAGACAATTTATTTGAATTTCATAGAATTCTTAACAGGAGCTTTGTTTGGGCATTTCCGGCTCAAATGCGGAAATTTCAGCGGAAATGAGCAAACAAAGCTCCTGTTAAAAGTTCTATGAAAATCATGTAAATTGTCTCAATCCAGAATATCTTAGGAAATGCCCAAACACAGCTCCTGTTAAAAGCAGAACTCAAAATTCCAATTTTAAAAGGTTTCTCATGGGGATTGAATTTTGGCACACCCTATTTATTATACTAAGAAAAAATTTTCCGGTCCATGTCTTTCACGTACACGGTGTATGACTTATTTTCAATACTTTAGTGTACGAAATTCTTAAATTTTTTTGATATTCTCGAAAGTATCAATTGGTATCGAATTTTATTTAATTTTCTAATCATTTTTATTGTAGGATCTGATAAAGGAACATGCAGTCGCTTAGAACAAATGCTAAAAAAGCCATTACTATATTTGGCATGTCGACATCACATATATGAGTTGATTTTGAGAAGCGTTGTTGAAGTTGTTTGGCCAGGATCAAATTCTCCTAATGTACCGATTTTTGTACGGTTCCAAAACTCTTGGAAGAACATAGACCAAACAAAGTATGAGACTGGTATTCAAGATTCCATTATAAATAAAGAAGTTCACGGTAAAAAAGACGAAATAATTAGTTTCATCGTAACTGAACTGCAGGTAGTTAATTTAAATTATAATGATCATTTCTATTAATTAATGTTCGCACATTTACTTTAAAAAGTATAGTCTTAAGTCATAGTTTGAGAGCACTATACAAATAAGAAAATTTAAGAAATATATGAATTTTTTGAATATTTCAATTGAATTTGAACGAGTATATTTAAATAAAAAATAGTTTTACCCATAAGAATCAATAAGGTATTTTCAAGTTTCCAGTTCCTCATACGGATATTTTTAACTTTTAATTTTTTTTCTCAATAATTTATTGTTAAGATACTTGTAATAGAATACAAAACTATACTGATAAAAAAGTGAACTTTTGACTCAATAGAAAAAATCTTGAACCATGAAAACTATTTTGAAAAAACTGATTTTCTTGAGTCTAGAGAAAAAATTCTTAAGCCAAGAAATTTTCTTTGGTCAATAATTTTTTCTCTTGAATCAAAAAAAATCATTTTCTTCAAAATAGTTTTAATAGTTCAAGATTTTATTCTCGATTCAAGTCAATTTTCTTATCAGTGTATTGATTTTAATTTAATTATCAACGATTTGACCACCAAACGTCGTGCGGATCGAAATAAAACTAAAAAAAAATGATATTTTTTCGGTCAGAATGCAGCTCAGACCATTATTAATGAATTTCCCGATCGTTTTTCCTCCTAAAAAATTTTAGAATCTCCGTTTAAAAACTCAACATTTCAAAATACTATTTTTTGTCTCTCGTTCAAGCAGTTATTGATGAAAGTACCGCCTTTCAAATATCACTAAAAAATTAAAAAAATTCATTTGCTCCTTTAGACTTTTGACTAGTAGTCGAATTTAACTAATACTGAAAACTGACATGAGATTTAATACTAGATCATAGTGGTTTTTTCAGATAACAAATGACTATTCGTTGTAATGTATAATTTGATCGTAATTTTTGAAATAATTTTCTAAAACTTAATGAACATTTTTATATTCCAGAAAAAGCATGACAGAGATGATTATAAAGAGCTTTTGGAATTAGTGTTAATATTCTTAGGTGGTACTCCGAAAAACGGGATCAAATTTAGAGCTCCAGGACCAAATCATCATGCAAGATGGATGGCTAAGGCTCTATATGCTTTAAAAATCTTCATTTTTAAAAAACAGTTTAAAGTCAATGCAACTGAAGTAAATGGACTGAGATATGTCTGCTTATTTCTAGTTAATTTCTACACGGTTTCATGATTTAATGCACCTTCTGCGATAAAGTCATCCTATCAAGATTTGAATCTGATCAAAAATCTTTATGAATTCCGTTCTGTCCATAAAAAAATGTCTGAAGCAGCAACGGTGACATTTTCAAGACACTTATGGTACTTGTCAGAAGAGTTGGTCGGGTTAGCTTTGTTTGATGACAGAGTTTCCTTACATGCTAAGAGACAAACCGTAACTGCAATAAAAACGCGAGAAAGTAATGCTTCGAATTCAAAAAAATTTATCGTCAAAGACGTAAGCTTATTATTATCGAAAACATCGAAGATTTTGCTAGCAAGCAATCTCTATTTTTGTTTGAGCAGTATCAATTACCGTATCAATTTATGGACAAGGATCCAGAGCTCTGGGCATTTGATCAAGATTATCTACATTGCAAATCTGTGTTTTCAGACTTAAAAGTTGTCAACGATCTCGCTGAAAGAGGTGTTGCATTAATCCAGGACTACAACAACTGCTTAACGAGAAATGAAGAACAAAAACAATATTTATTGCAAGTTGTCGAAGAACACAGAAAAAAATTTCCTTACGTTACCAAAAATAAAATTGTAGCTACTTATTCAAAGAAATAAAAAAAAATTTAACTACACGATTGAAACTATGATAATCGTTTTTGTCTGTTATTTTTATTAAGTGATTATAAATTTATTATCATCATTATTTAATCTAATCGTGTAAATTTTATCATGAACCAAAATTATAATAATCTAGTCATAGTAATCAACTTGAAGGAGGGTTCTATTTCACAAATTCTTATTGTAGTTTTTCTGATTCTTACTGGAATTTAGTAAACAATTTTTGATCTAGGAATCTCAATCTTGCTGATTAAAAAATTAACCATTTGTCTCGATAATCACTCAATTTGTATTCATTGAATATTTCTTTAACGCAAAACATTACTGAAGTAACAATAATATTGTAACGATATTGAACTGCAGACAGTATATAAAGTTTACCAAGCATAAATTTGTAAAAAATTGAATGTACTTTATATTTATTATTAATTTTTTATATATATTATTGATATACTACATGATATAGATGAAAAATCATAAAAATAGAATTTGTTGAGCCTGTAACTTTTAACCATCAATAATACGAAAAATCTCACCTATACAATTTTGTTGCAAATTTGATATACTAAAAATTTACACTAAATTTTTGTTCTATATCATCGATAGTTCAATTGAAAAAGTGAAAAATAATAAAAACAAAACTTTGTAGGTCTGTAGCTTTTTGTTATTGATTATACAAAAATTGTTAAAAACTTTGTTATAGAGCATCAAACGAACTACAAAATTGCCATTTAATTTTTTTTTTTCTATCTCCAATAGTTTGGCTGTTAAATGCAAAAACGTAAAATTTTCAAAAATTCAAATTTCAAAGATCCGTAAAAACTTAAATAACGACGATTGCTTTATGACTCAATGAAATTTTTCTCAGAAATTTAATGCTTAAAAAGGTCCAATCATTCATTTTATCAAAAAAAATTTTCTTCACAGCTTGCAGGGTAAAATACTGTTTAAGACCGTACTTTCCATGTTATTTATATGGGAAAACTTAAAGTTCGATGAAGGAGCTCTTAAAATTGAAATTAAGAGATGGCCTTTTGACATAATTTTTGTTTAGACATATCCTATCATATTTTGGGCTAAGAGTGAAAAAAAAAAATATCGTCTTTTTTTGGCACACCCTAATATATATATATATATATATATATATATATATATATATATATATATATATATATATATATATATATATATATTTATTTTTTTACGGAGAACCTTCTAGGTTTTCATGCTATCCCTATTGACGTAACTCGCGACCAGGTGGCGCTGAAATGTACTGACTTCCGTATCGTTCAACTAATTGTCATGAAAATTAGTATGTTGATGTATTTTTTTATGGAAAAAACGGTTATGCTATCCTCACTGACGGAAATCGCCACTAGGTGGCACTTCGATGTATAGACTAAAAGATAAAATCTATTCAAAAAGCAAATCAACTAACTTCACATCTGCCATCTGTCAATAAACATAAAATAGTCACACAAATAAATTATATCAATAATGTGAACTATTTGATGATGTTGAGAGAGTATTTGGAACTTTTTATTCTAAAATTTCATGAACATTAGGTAGAATATAAGTTTCTTTGATTTTATTGTTAAAATTTTCAGATTATTTAGATTATTTACATTTACAATGCTCGAGCCTTGCTTGGTACTTTTAACGCTGATATTGAGATGAGTCCGATGTGCTTATATATAAATAACAAAGTAAATGTTCTATTAACCGACATATACATTGGCGCAGGTGAGAATTTTCTCCCGCTAAAGAAAAGTGGAAGAGAATGAAGATGAAGATGAACATTAAAGTGAGCTTTAGCCCAGCGAAGCGGGCTGAGTATGCTAGTCAGATATAAACTTATACAAGCTTATTCTAAGGCTTAATCAGTCCCCAATCAAAAAAATTAGAAAAACGGTTCACCCTAAAGGCCATCCCTGCAACTTCCCGCTAATTTCATACCTGAGCTCTTAAAATTGTACTTAAGACATTTTTGAGATTTTCTAGCTCAAAATATGAATTATGTGATAATTTGAGCTCACTGAGTTCAAAGAGATAATATTTCTATGCATTTGAGCTCTCCCAGTTCAAAAGTCTGATAGAAGTTTCATAGAACACTATTTTTAAATTTTGAAACCGCAATAATTTTTGAATGGATCAACCGATTTCCATGCAGTTGGTGGTATTCGACGCAGTTTTATCATCATTATAAGTTATTTTCAGGTTTTCAGTGATCGAATCAAAAACTTCGGAGTAATCCCGAAAAAACACTTTTTTCGGTTTTCTTTCGTTCACGATATCTCTCGAACGAATCAACCAATTTTGACCAGTTTGGTGGCAATCGACGTGGTTTTTTATTGTCTAGAGCTGATTAGTTTTTGGAATCGATCGGTGGAGCCGTTTAAAAGTTATCTAAAAAAAACCACATTTGAAAAAATTTTTTTTCTTAGTTTTTTTAAGATTTCTCAAAATCCACTGATCCGAATCGGTCCAAATTATACTCAAAAACTAAGTTTGGCCAAGCCCTTTCAAATGGCACCAACCGCGATAAAATCGAATCAGCCGTTCAAAAGTTATAAGCGGTTCACATAATTTCACACACACACACACACACACACACACACACACACACACACACACACACACACACACACACACACACACACATACATATATACAGACATAGTGACAACCTCGCGAGAGTAGTCAGGGAAGCTTCCTAGGACCTTAAAACGTCGAGATCTGATGAAAACTCGATTTTCGAAAAACGGGGTAAAACCTATAACTTCCAGATTTTTGAAAATCTTCGATTTTCTTAGCGGGAAGTTAAAAATTTACATGAGTTTATATAGGAATCCACATAGGAAAGTATGGATGCGTATAAGAATCCATTGGAATCCACATAGGAAGTATGGATTCCTATAGGAATCCACATGGGAACCTGTAGGTTTATGGATTCCTATATGGGAAATCCACATAGGAAATATTAATTTCTACAGGAATCCAGATAGGAACCTGTTAGTTCATGAATTCCTGTATGGGAAATCCACATCGGAAGTATGGATTCCTATAGTGAATTTATATAAATGAAATAAACATAGACCTTGTAAGAACGTGACTTAGTGAATTAGGCCAGTGAATAATGTAGAATATTGTCAACCATGCGGTACCGGGTTCAAGTCCATCAGACGCGAGCAGCTTTTCATTAGATAAAATTACAAAATCCGTTTTTCAGAATTAATTTCAATTAATACTTAATTAATAGCAATTAATTTATAATTATTTTCAATCTATCAAATAAATTTTTTTTCGCCTGATTAATATGGGAATCTATGTAGGATTCTAACCTGGATTCCTATATGAGAAACGATATGGGAATCTATCCGAAAATGCCATGTGGAAATCCAGGTTGGTTGCCCATATGGATTTTTTTAATAGGGTCAGATCTGATCAGATCTAATTATATGTAGATCCATATATAACTATACATGAGTCTATGTATAATTACATATGAATTCATATGTCAAGTATAATTAGGTCTAATAATATATAACTTTATATATGATTGTATATGCTTATATATAGATCTATATATAACCATATATAGATCTATATATAAGCATATACAATCATATATAATTATATATGATCAGGCAAAATCATTTTTTCCCTGGATATGAAGCAAATGATATGATTTTATCAGTATTCTTATTATTTTGTTTGTGAATTTGGTTGGAAAGGGTATAGAGTTAAATTGATCGATTTCTCTTCGATAAAATGTATCTATCTCATTCGTTAAACTATACAGGAGAATATAAACTATACTAGCATAGACTACACAACAGTACACTAGCGTGATTGGAGCTACGGCATTTACAACTTTGAGAGAGCAGGTCACGCAAAAGCTCACCAATCAATCTCGAAAGCTTTCCTACATTTTCGTTCTGGCTTGTACTCCGGCAAACATTACTCACTTGACCTTTATATATATTTCATACATATCAATAAATAAATACCATGCATCAATTTTGTCGATTTTCTTTTTACGTTCACATACAAGAGACAAATCTTGGTAAAAAAAAATCCTACCCAATTCCCTCACAATCGAATTTAAATCTCGATCTCCGGCTGAAAAATTCTATTGAGTCCTTCATACCCAATGCTTCTTCGTATCAATCTTTGTACAAATATAAAATACGTTTTTTCATTATTTTTATATTAATGCTAATATTTTTAGCTCATATTCAATTTGTTTCTTTTTTCTTTCATATTTTCCGCGGCAATCTGTTGCCATTTCACTGAATGATGAACCAGCTACGTCTTGTTTGGTTTTTTTTGTCTTACCAAAGGTGCAAAGAAATTCAACTAGGATCATTAACGTTTTCCTGTGAAAAAATTCTTAACTTGCAAAAGAATGTACAGATATATATTTTTTTAAAACAAAATCATCTTACTTTTAAGATTTCTAAGTTGCATAATTTACGATCAGTGTCTTTGTCACTAACATTTGATTAAAAGCCGTAATAAGGAATTCGACTTTGTCATTCCTGAAAATCAATAATAAATACTAGCAACCTATATATAGTCACCGAGACTACCGAGAATTACGAAACAGAAATAAAATACTTTAGTTTGAAGATTTTTTTATATTTCTAATCACAATATTCATAATTTGAGTACTTTTGAAATAAATTTTAAAAGTAGTATTGCTATGATTAGATCAATTGCCAATAATTTCATGAGGGATGTATGGACAAAATTATAGAACCAAAAAATCAACCAAAATTTCTCCAAAAACTTGAACATAAAAAAATAATTATCACAAAAAAATATATAAACTCGTGAAAAGACATGAATTCAGGTTAAGGCATTTATGATGATATCAAATGTAGTTAAAAAAAAAAATTAGGAAAACGGTTGACCCTGAAAAAATACAATTTATATGTTGTTTTGAGCTCTCCGAGCTCAAAGAGATAACTTGTCACAGGATTTTTATTCCCTGTGTGCGTCCCTCCCTGCGCCTAAATTTGGCAACAGATCCACACTCGGTGTGTCTCTGAATTTATTATTTTATATTTATTTATTAATTTATTTATTGAATTTAATATTATTAGTATTATTTATATTTGAAATTTCTAATATTATGGTTATTAATTTAAGAATCAATTTTATCTTTATTTCAGACATTTATAATGAATTATTTATAATTTATTATTATTATTATTATTATTATTTGTGTGCATTGCCGTAAATCATTGTCATATAGTACCTTATTTTACTATGAGTGATAAATCATAGCCTTTACTCGCACGGGTGAGGCCCTACAATATCGATCGCGAGCAAAGAGTTCATTGAATTAGGGAAAATGGCTAGAGAAGCCCTTGTTGTCGAACACGAGGCCTCGAACGGTTTACGGTGACAAAAATTGAGCAGACACGCGGTGGCCCGCTTGGTGTGAGGTACACACGCGGGACCTCCGCTATTGTAAGGAGTGTGGATTTGGTGCCTTGGGTTGAGTTTCCTTTTTGATGAGTACTCACAAGTTGAGATTGATTAATATCCGCACACCGCTGTCGCCTGGCTTAAATAATTTGTTCTTTTATTGTTCAATTAAATTCACTATCGATTTATCGGGTTGATCCCGTAGCGAGTAAGGGTTGTTTTAAGGGAATACTTGTACCTATCCTGAAAGCCTCGTGTGGGTCCCTGAAATGGCCAGCAATTACTAGTTAAAGTATTACACTTACATTAATTATTATTACGTTTGTAAATAATATTGAAAAGCTAATATCTAAAATTATCGTTTATATTGGTTTAATTGTTTGAAATCTATTATATTTGTTCCATAAAGGATTTACTCTGTTATTTGGAAAGCAGATTTAGTTTTAAGTAACACCGTTTATAAATAAATAATTTATTTTTGTTAATATTTTCTGATTCATTAATGATTTATTTTATGTAAGTTACTTCCCGGATTACTTCCCTGTCATCCGTCCTTTATTTTAGCAGGATCTTTCGGGATATTACATAGATTTAATTACTTATTGTTTCTTACTCTGTATTTTACCCTAATTTTATTTTAATTGTACTGCAACCTGCGCTTTTCATCCGCATTAACTCGAACCCAGCCTGAGGGGTTTCCGGGTTAATTTATTATATATTTAAAAGGGCGAGCGTAAAATACCCTACCGAGCCGATATCTCCGCCATCGGTCGAATTTAGTTAAATTTTGGGGAAAAGTATTGTTACAAACTTTTCTATGCTTTTGAGCTCTTCGAGCTCAACACGGAAAAAAATAAATAGTAAATGCAACATGATGCAGTCTTGGTAAATAAACACGATGAAATCATGTTGCATCCACATGATTTGTCATCTTTCGGCTACATGACGATCATGTTGCGGTAACATGAGAAAATCATGTTGCGGTAGCATGAGAAAAATCATATGGCAGCAACATGATTTTCATGTAGCTTTAATAGCATAAAATTAAGCTGCAACAACTAAATATTTATGCTCCAGAAAAATTATTTATTATCAAGCAACTAGATTTTTTCGGATTTATAATTGTTCAGTGAACAGGCCTAGCCGCGATAAAGTCACCCCTGGGGGACTCCCAATTTCACGAGCCGCACCTGTCTACCGCTAGTTCCCGCAAAAACTAACCGCCTATGAAAGCTTAGCTTGACTGATCACGCCATGTCTCGGTGGTGTGATTGGTTGATCGCTCCGCTGACATGCGCAATCAGCCTCCTTCCCCAAGTCGACGAGGAAGAAGACGCATTATTATTATTATCTTTCGCTTCCACGCTTTCGCTGCATCAAGTCACCATTAGTATATATTTACTTTCGCTTTTGTTACAGATAAATTGTGTTATTTGTGCAATTAATTCTCCCCTTTTCCAGTCCCGGCAGTGCGTTCAACCACGTGTCAACCGACTTCGCTTTATTATTCACGCAGTGCTTTGTTTATCCACTTTTATTTAAACAATCCGCAAATTAACTTATTAAATATAACTTGTATTTAGTGTAGATAAATTTAGAGTGTTAATTTTTAATAATATTTACGTGTTTTAATTGAGATATGCAGACCAAAACCTTATCCTCCGCTTTCCCGTAATTACATCATTTTACAATAATATTGTAGATGAAAATTAGAGTAAAATATCAAATTAAATCATTTATAATGATATTTTTGCTTAAAGGGTTAGGGGTGGTCAGAATTTTCAAAAAATCGATTTTTTTTGCATTTTCTTTAAGTGTAATATCTGAAAAATATTGTCTGAAAGTTTGAAGTGAATCCGATAAATACTTTTCAAGTTATTCGACAAATAACAAAGGACGCTCAGGCACTCCAGAACACTCGAGAGCAGCTAGTGTAAAACTAAATGCGTTTTTCTCAAAACTATGTTTTTGTAATACCAACCCGCGAAACTTGGATTTTCGAGCTATAGTGAGAAGGGGTAAAATGAATGATATCTGGTAATCTATAGTTGAGTCTACTTTTCACGCACACGTAAGGATAAGTGACATCTCTCTCTCTATCTGTCTCTACATTCCCGCATGGATGCTAAAAAGTACTATAGGATATTTAGTTTCGTTTATTTCTACAATCATCCACCAGGGAGAGTATGAATCGAAAAAACAAATCTTGGCGACAAGTCGATTCTTGTAAATAATTTTACTAATATTTTAGTTTGTCATTCATTTACGTGTGACAGCTCATGAATGAATAACATTTTATTTGCATCCTCTCAAATCCGAGTTTCGCCGTTGCTATTACAAAAAATTTTGTTCGATACAAATCCGCAAAGGTTGGTATTTTGGTAATAAACTTGAAGTGATGACACTCGTCTGAGATTATACATACATTCTCAACAAAACCGAGTACGTTGTAATCGGTCGAGCGAAGCGAGAATGCACTCATAATCTCAGCCTCGTGACGTCACTTCAAGCTTACCAAAATACCTACCATTGCACATACGTATCAAAAATAACTATTTTTAAACTGGTGACCACTGTAACTCGGAAACCGCTCAGTAGATTTCAATGAAACTCATACAGTTTTTGGAAAACATAAAAATCTTGTGTCTGATGGAAGGATTTTTTTTTTCAAAAATTTTGATTTTTTATAAACAATTAACTGTTGGTTTTTTCCGTACAATCTAGAAAAATTTTTTGAGGCCGCCATTTTGTTAATGTTCAAAAAAAAGCATCGATCAGGTACTAGATTATCTATTAATAAAACTATTTTTCACTGTCCGATTGATTTTATATGAATCTTCAAGGATTTATGATGGTCACCGCAAGGACCTTTTTAACTTCCCGCTAAGAAAATCGAAGATTTTCAAAAATCGGGAAGTTATTGGTTTTTTGGTTTTACCTCCTTTTTTGAAAATCGAGTTTTCATCAGATCTCGACGTTTTGAGGTCCTAGGAAGCTTCCCTGAATGTTTTCGCAATGATGTCCGTGTGTCTGTGTGTGTGTGGTTGTGTGTGTGTGGTTGTGTGTGTGTGTGTGGTTGTGTGTGTGTGTGTGTGTGTATGTGTGTGTAACCCTTTTATAATTTTTGAACGACTTGACCGATTTCATCGCAGTTGGCGCAATTCGAAAGGGTTTGACCAAACTTAGATTTTGAATATACTTTAAACCGATTCGGATGAGTAGATTTTGAGAAATCTTAAAAAAACTACAAAAAAAATTTTTTTGAGATGTGGTTTTTTTGGAATTTCTTTTATATGGCTTTAGCGATCAATTCCCAAATCTAATCAGCTCTTAAGATCAAAAAACCACGTCGATCACTGCAAACCGGTCGAAATCGGTTATTTCGTTCGTGAGTTACCGTAGTAGAAAGAAAACCGAAAAAAGTGTTTTTTTGGAACTACTTCGAAATTTCTAGCTCGATCGATTTGAACTTGAAAATTCTTCATGAGGCTTTAAAAACTGCGTCGAATGCCATCAACCGTGTGAAAATCGGTTCATTCATTCAAAATTTATTGCCGTTTGAAAATTCAAAAAATTGTGTTTTATTAAACTGCTAGTAGAGTTTTGAGCTCGAAGAGCTCAAAATGACACAAAAATCATATTTGTGAGCTTAAGGAGCTCAAAAACATTATATGTAATTTGGAGCGCTTAAGTTCAAAATGAGCGGAAAGTTGCAGGGATGACCTTTAGGGTCAACCGTCATCCTAATTTTTTTTAATTGGATCAACACAAACAGCCATAACTTTTGAAATAATTAATTTTGTGTGCCGGAGTTATGTATGACTATATATTTTGGATATATTCTATGTAACAACTATATTTATTAGAATATTTGTAAAATGATTCAAAATTTTTAAAATTTAGGCATTATAACGATATCACAATGGTTGATTATAAAAATATACAAGGTTAAAATTTTTTTTGTTTTTTTTTTTTTATCAACTGTTGTTTTATCGAAAAGTATAAAAATTACGATAAAATAGTGTCATTTATTGTTTTCTTGTAATCAATTAAATTTATCTGAGAGGCAATCCATTGAAAGGGTTCATCTATCAATTTATCTTGTAGAAAATTAAATTCTTTACAAAAAAGGTCCTTTGAAATTTTGGTGTCAGATCAATAGTTTAGAAGAAAAAATCAAGAAACCACGACTTTTGAGCAATAATCGAATATACAATTTTTTACTGGCGAGATAGCTCATAAATTGGAAATAAGCTGTCAGAGCTTTTAAAGAGGAAGGATCCCTCTACATCTTCTGCCCATGGTTAAATGAATATCATGAAATCTCGCTAAGCTATAGATAATTTGAGCAGAAAAAAAATGATTTTAACGGGTTAATTAAATGAGAAAACTTCAAATTCATCCAGTGAGTACTTAAAATTGGAATTAAGAACTATACTTTGGTGAGAATTTTTTTTTCTATGTAAAGAACAATATTTCGTCAATGAAGAGAGAAAGAAAAATAGTCGTCTCAAATGAATCACCCTAATACACACACACACACGCACACACACACACACACACACACACACACACACACACACACACACACACACACACACGCGGAGGGTAGAGTTGTTCGCGTCCGTAAGTTCTGCTTTTACACCCTACACGTGCTCTCCGGGTAGTGCCAAATGAACAACACCAACAACAATATGGAAATGTCACGGAACTTTCAAACATTGTCTACAGTACAGGGGTTGGATATCTCAGTGCCGGCGAGGGAAGGCGTGCAAACGAGCCTAAACTCGTCGTTATCAAGTGACCGTTACGACAGCGGGGTGGACCCCATGGCTCTGCTGTCTGGAAATGCTATAGGGAGTACAAAAACAGCCCAGATGGAAGAGAACGGACAGCTGAGCAACGTTCCTCCAAAAAGTGGAGGACCTTTTGCTCCTGTCACAAAGCAAACCTTCCGAGGAAGAATTAACTCTGTACCGACCGTCACCAGCCAACAGTCACCAA
The DNA here is from genome assembly GCF_020080835.1 of Cotesia glomerata. Lineage (NCBI taxonomy): Eukaryota > Metazoa > Arthropoda > Insecta > Hymenoptera > Braconidae > Cotesia > Cotesia glomerata. The sequence goes on along the minus strand of NC_058166.1, from coordinate 8,026,315 downwards.
TGGAGAGGCTCGGAAGCAAGATTGAAGAGTTAGCCGACTTCATAAAAGACAAGAAGAATCTCCATCATGAAATCAGAAAATTGGTTACGTCTATTAGTACGGCATATAAAGTGGCCAACAAATCACCAACGACGTCAGCGTCAACGACTCAAACATCTCCGAGTCTGAGCAAAAAATCACAGCCATCTCTGGTCACTCCTAAGAAATTACCACAGCAAAGAGAGGGCAACAACAAGAAGAGGCCGCTGTTCACACCCAGCTCTTCCTCAGAAATCGACAAGCTAGCACAGAAAAAGACAGCCCGGTATGATATCTGGACCAAAGTGACTCAGCAAAACAAGAAAAAGGAAGAACAGGAGCCAGCAGCACAATCTGCTACAGCCCAAAACCAGCCAAGCAATGGTGGCTCCAAGAAACCGAGGAGGAAGAAGACAAGAACTAAAGCTGTGCTTGTTCAACCAGCTAAAGGGCGAACATACGTCGATCTCCTCAAGGTAATCAAGGCCAAGGTAAGCCTTGTCGAGACGGGCGTAGACATAAAGTCTATTAAAAAGACGAAACACGGAGGCGTTCTCCTTGAAATGGCTCGAAAGACCGAAGATAGCAAGGCTTTCACCGATGCAGTAAAATCAGCCACTGCAAACATCGGCACGGTCAAGACGCTAACACCAACAACAACGATCGAGATCCTCGACTTGGATGAAATCTCTACCGAGAGCGAAGTCCGTGAAGCACTCAAACGTGAATTCACTGACAGCCTGGAGGTCAAACGGGTAAATTTGACAAAACCCACACCACGAGACAATCGGGCAGCCTTCTGCAAAGTAGACGATATCTCTCGAACGAATCAACTGATTTTGACCGGGTTAGCGGCGATCGACGTGGTTTTTTAGGGTGAAAAACTGATTAGTTTTTGGAGTTTATCGATGAAGCCGTTTGAAAATTATTCCAAAAAAATCACTTTTAAAAAAAAATTTTTTACAGTTTTTTTAGATTTTTCGAAATCTACCGGTTCGAATCGGTCCAAATTGTATTCAAAATCTAAGTTTGGATAAGCCCTTTCGAATGACGCCAACCGCGATGGAATCGGTTGAACCGTTCAAAAGTTATAGGAGGTTTACACATTTACACACACACACACACACACACACACACACACACACACACACACACACACACACACACACACACACACACACACACACACACACACACACACACACACACACACACACACTCACACTCACAGACATAGTGACACTCTCGCGGGGATAGTCAGGGAAGCTTCCTGTGACCTTCAAACGTCGAGATCTGATGAAAATTCGATTTTTGCAAAACGGGGTAAAACCAATAACCTCCCGATTCTTAAAAATCTTAGATTTTCTTACGGGAAGTTTAAATAAATAAATAAAAATAATCCCATCATAAAATTTTCCTAACTTTCTTAATTATTTAGAATTTAAATTGACTGTCACCAAAAAAAAATATAAAATCATGGAAAGACATAAATTTAGGTCATTACTATTTTTATGGTACCGAATTTCACCATAGAAACCTATTTTATACTAAGGATAAGCCCAGCACAAAATTTTACTTATTTTTTTAATTACCCAAATCAATATTTGACATACAACGAAATTCACTAGTACAAAACAAAATAAATAAATCAACAAATTTGATCTAGTGCGAAATTCAAATCTATTTATAACTACACTGAAAACTTATCGAAGTAGATCAACTATATTAGAAAAGCATGTCAAACCTTTAACAGGCTTAACTTCAGATCAAGACCTTTCCTATAATACTAAATTTAACCAAAAAGACCCATTTCAATATTTTATTACCCAGGTGACAAAATTTTCTTGATTCTCTTAATTATACAGATTATATTAAAAGTATACAACTATTCAAAACTTTAAACTATTAAGGGAAAATCAAATGAAATAATTCAATTCGAAATTCACACCGAATATTTTTAAAATATACATAGTTCAACGGATTTGAATATTTCGAACCATTCCAATAATTCGAATTTTTACTACTATTCGATTCGATTTAACTTAAATATGAATTTAATTGATTATGAAAATTTACATTTTAAATTTCAGAATTAAAATTCCGTACTTTGAGCTAAACAAGAACGGTATAAAAAGCACATAAAGGACATAAAATTTATTCGTTTGTTTCAGAGAGAAATTACTCTACAACGTTGACTGTGAAGAGAACTACAATTTGCTTGAGGATATTTACGAGACCTTAAACTATGATTGCGGTAAGACTCCTATCAGATTATTTCATTTCTCGTATTATATGTATACATCATAAAACTTAATATTAATAAAGACTCCCATGTCACACTGTCTAGTAGGATTTGCATAAAGTTGTTCTAGTATTAATTCCAGGCAACCGGGAACCAAATCCTATTTAACGTGACTAATGTGCAAAAATCCTTTTTGAGAACCATTATTCACAATTATTCTTCTACAAATAAATCACTCTACTTTTTTTTTTTTTTTTTAAATAAAATGAGTATTTTTAATGTATATACATCGATAAAAAAAAAACTTGATTTAAGAAAATTGCTCTTTTCAAAATTTCACATTTGCTTTAATTAAGAAGATATTTTTCTACACGCAAAGAAAAATATGGGAATTATTGCCATAATTTATGGGAACAGTTCCCAGGCAATTATAGGAACTGTTCCCATAATTATCGGAAATTTTCCAAGAATTATGGGAACATTTCCTATAACGATGGGAATGGTTCCCATAATGGTATAGGAATGGTTTCTATAATTATAGGAATGATTCCTATACAATTATAGGAACCATTCCCATAATATTATAGGAAATATTTACATAATGATGTAGTAATGGTTCCTATATCATTAAGGGAACTATTGCCATAATTGTATAGGAAGGATTCCTAGAATATTATAGGAATCATTCCTATACCATCATGGGAATCATTCTCAAAACAAAATAAAGATAAAATCTTCGTGCGGAGTGAGTTCAAAATGATTCCTATAATATATACATGGAAAAAAAATAATTGGGGCTGCCACATGATACATTCCTGTGGCAACCACATGAAAAAATCATGTAGCAGCCACATAATTTTCATGTTACAGCAACATAATTTTCATGTAGCAGGTAATAATAGTTAAAACAACAATAATAATGCAATAATAATAATAATAATAATAATTTATATTATTAAGAGAATAAGAAAAATTTTGTGGCCAGTGTATTTAAGTGATAAAATGGGTTTTTGCTTGGAGTTGTGCCTTTTCAAGGTTTCATATCATTCTCACCAATAGTCAATTTATTATAATAAGAATTTAGGCTGCATTCGAAAATGCTCTGTGTCTAGAAACATAACGAAGAAATGACCTTTTATCTGGTAAACTATTGACATTTTTGAAGATATAAGCCCATCCCAATGTTACACTCATCAAGAGGTTTCATTTGAATACCCACATGCATTTTTATATATTTTTCATATATACATATATATATATATATATATATATATATATATATATATATATATATATATATATATATATATATATATATATATACAGGGTGTCCCAAAAGTAACGGACGCCATTGTAACATTTGATGAAAAAAATAATTCTGAGACGAAAAGTCCTTAGCCATTTTTTAATTAACCGCATAGATAATTAATTATTAATTAAAATAACGTCTCTGTATTTGTTAGAGAGAGAGCGCCAATATCCAGTAAAGTATGTGCCAAACAAAGACACAACTAACTGTATGACTAACTAGCTTCTATAGCTAACGTAGTCACACACATTTACTTACACATTCACACGTGCAAGCGTCTTCGTTTGGAACGCACTTGACTGGACACTAGTGCTCTCTCTCTAACGCATAAAAGGACGTTATTTTAATTAATAATTAATTATCTATGCGGCTGATTAAAAAATGGTTAAGGACTTTTCGTCTCAGAATCATTTTGTTTATCAGATGCTACAATGGCGTCTGTTACTTCTGGGACACTCAGTATATATATATATATATTAGGGTGTGTCATTTTAAGGCGATATTTTTTTTTTTACTGATATACCAGAAAATTTGCTAGTTTATAGAAAATAAAAAATTATGCCGCCGTGCTAAAGGGTTTAAGTCCAATAGCGGCTTAGCTCATCAAAAAATTCGATTTCCCATTTAAATAACACAGGAAATATTTTTTTTTGTTTCAAGTGGATTTTTCGTTGTTAAAAAAATTTTTTTTAAAAAAACCTTCTTATGACTTTTGTAGGAAATTAAATTCTCTACAAAATTATCTCTTTGGTCGAAGACTGTAGAACTACTAGTTTCGAAGTTATAGCCCGTCGAACGGTAACATTTAAAAAAATACACATTAAATTCCATTTAATTTTCAATTTATTACTCTTACATAAATAATTTAATTTTTTTTGTACATTGTCGAGCATTTAAATTTTAAATTAAAATATTGACTCGTTTTAATACAATAATCTCAGTCAAATTATTGTTAATTAATCGTTATAATTACAAGCAATATATTCCTTAAAAATATATTGCTTAAGAAAGAGGTTGGCAATAGCCTAATCGGCTCGGTACCTGCATTTCGAAAGAGTGGGACCAGGGTTCGATTCCGGCGCGCACCAATATTTTTCAATGATTATAAACTAAGAATATGTGCGTTTCATTGCCAGCCTCTGTGTACCGGTCGGGTTTTCTGTGGTTTTCCCATATAGTTATGGAGGTAAAATGTCATTATAGAAGTACCTCCATACTATTTAAGACCGTAATGCAAATGCAGGTACTGATTATAACGCGTAAGTCGGCCACAGTCGCAGCACATGTGTGTCGGGCATGAAAGAAAAAATCCCGACATGCAGGGTAATGGGGACGAAAAAAGTGGTTGAGAGTTATAATGACAGGGTTGAGAGATTATATTGCGGAGAAAAAAGTGGAGAGACAATAATTCCCCACCCTCCCTTGTAAAACACTCTACAGTGATACAAGTAAAACCATCCTCAATTATAACCTCAATTATATTGCTTAAGAATTTATCTGTTTCGAGAACAATTTTCACTCAGCCGGACAGAAACATCAGGACTCCACCATATTTGTATTTTCATTGTTTTAGTATACATAAAAGCATGGTATTGTGCGCCTTCAGCGATCCAAGCTCCTCGACAGGATTTAGAATTTGTGAAAGACTTACTGAATTATAAGAAAATAAAAAAGAATTTTTCAGAAGTAGCATCGAAAAAGTTCAGCAATCACTTGTAGTATTATCTTTCTGAACAACTTATTCGTTTGTTATTATTTTATGATAATGTTAGTGTAGAAATCAAAGTAAATTTAATTGAATCGATTCAGAAAAAAAAAGTCAAATTAGAAACTTTGAACGATTTAATGAAAAAAATTATAATATTAATTCCTTCTTAAACAAACAACTGTATGATTTTGCGTCAGTAGTGTTGTTGATTATTTTTGAAAGGTTGTAACGAGCCAGTCCCATGGCTAAGCGGTATAATGATTGTCATGCTTGCTTGGGACTGGTGAGGCGTGGGTTCGAATCCCGGTGTGAGCTGAAATTTAATTTTCAGTGAACATCGGTGCCCGTAACTCATGCCGGGCTGTACAGGTTTGGGTTTTTCGATGGTTTCCCCAAGCCCTGTGCTACCGGTGGGGCACAGGCAAATGCGTGCAGTTTCCCCAAAGTCGGCCCATCGCCGCATTACTCTCCAGGCTGAAAAAGTATGTAATACCGCCAAACTTATTCTGCCAAACTTAATGTACCGATCAGCCTGGAGTCCCCTTCCGGTCTCGGCCGGACCCCCATCGAGACAGAAGTCTGAAAAGCGGGGTTAAAACAACAAAAAAAAAAAAAAAAAAAAAAAGGTTGTAACACCCAACCGATATTTTAAATTTACGTTCTGATCAGTAAATATCTGACAAATGTTGCAATACTTGCTTAAAAAATTTTTTTAATTTACACGTTATTAATGATGCTGCGGAATGGGCCGTCTAACTGATGGAAGCCTACAATAAAAGCTTAACTGCTGATGAAGAGCAGAAGCAATACTTATTGCAAGTTGTAGCTATGCACAGAAAAAAATTTCCAAATGCTAACAAGTAGACGTTAATGTTACCATTTTTAGAAGAATAAAAAAATAAAATTTTTTGTAATTATTACGGTTAATTAATAATAATTTGACTTAGATTATTGTATTAAAACAAGTCAATACTTTAATTTAAAATTTAAATGCTCGACAATGTACACAAAAAATTAAATTATTTATGTAAGAGTAATAAATTGAAAATTAACCGGAATTTAATGTGTATTTTTTTAAATGTTATCGTTCGACGGGATATAACTTCGAAACTAGTGGTTCAGCTACAGTCTTTGACCAAAGAAATAATTTTGTAGAGAATTTAATTTTCTACAAAATCCATAAGAAAGTTTTTTGAAAAAAAAATTTTTTAACAACGAAAAATCCACTTGAAACAAAAAAAAATATTTCCTGTGTTATTTAAATGGGAAATCGAATTTTTTGATGAGCTAAGCCGCTATTGGACTTAAACACTTTAGCACAGCGGCATAATTTTTTATTTTCTATAAACTAGCAAATTTTCTGGTATATCAGTAAAAAAAAAATATTGCCCTAAAATGACACACCCTAATATATATATGTATATATATATATATATATATATATATATATATATATATATATATATATATATATATATAACTATATAAATATATAAAATATATGAAAAATTAATGAGGGTACTCAAATGAAAGGTCTCGATGACTGTAATGTCGGGATGATCTTATACCTTTAAAAATTTCAATGATTCACAAGATACAAGGTCATTTCTTAATTATAGATATTTTAAAAGTATAAGCTCGTCTTGATGTTACACTCATCAAAAGCTTTCATTTGAGTACTCACATGCATTTTGATATGTATTTAATATTTACATACATATAATATATATAAATATCTATATATATAAAAATAAATTGCTATGCGTTAGTCTCGCTAAAACTCAAAAACGGCTGGACCGATTTTCAAAATTTTTTTTTGTTTTGTTCGCTATAGTTCAGGGATGGTTTAGAAAAATAAAAATTTTTAAAAAACCCGAAAGTTCAGCTAAAAAAATCAAAAATTGTTAATTTTATATCTGAATCACTATTGTTACGCTTGAGCCTCAAGGTTGCAAGAGTGTACAAAAATTGATCAATATGTAGAAAGATACGTACAAGTATACTGCAGAGTTATATCATTTACCTACAATCAGTTTGTAGGACATAACCACAAATCTCAAGAAAAAACTCAAGAAAAATGTTTGTCATTACTTTTGTTTTGTTCGTGTTCATTTTCATATTGTTTATATCTATCTATCTATCTATCTATATATATGTTTAATACGGTAAACGAGGACGATTTCGCATATATATATCGGTCTTCGGGGACATTTTTCGGCTACGAGGACGGTACCCAAAGACGATCACGATTATCACGGGCTTCGAGGACCGTACCCGAAGCCGAATTAGGAAAATATGTTTAATACGGACTTCGAGGACTTCAATATTTACTTAAGACAAAACCGTTTACTTGTGAATTGAGGTGATTATTATCGGTTAAGGCTTATCGAGTCTCATCACATAGTCTTATAAAATTAAAATCTACAAGCTTTTATTTTATCAAGAAATTATGAACAATTTCAGAGTAATTCCTAAAAATATTCAAAAAATTATCAACTTATGATATGGTTTTAACTCACTAGAATTTTTTCTCAAATTCTTTTGAATTTTCTCAGAATATCAATAAACTAAGTGGTTTGTTTCTTTGAAGATTTATTTTTCTTTCATTAAGAAAAACTCTTTGAAAATGGATCTTTAATTTTGCGACGTTTAATTATTATAATTTTTATAAAATTTTCATGTTTTCATAAAATTTGATGCTTTGCTATTTCATTTCTTTTTTTTTTTTTTTTTTTTTGATACAGATCATAAGTAATTGAGAAAAAATTGTAATATTTAAAAACTTAGTTGTTGAATTTCATTAGAATTCGAAATAAAGGATTTTGAAATTTAAAACTTGATAAAAACTTGATGAAAAATAATAAATAAAAAAGTAACAGTCTTAGTTGTGAAAATTGATAAAATAGTAACAGTCCTAGTCGTTAATAATGTAAGATAGAAATATATTTCAAAACCAAAAATCATACAAAATTTAATCGTACAATCAAAATTTTAGAATTTGCGGAAATAAGAGAAACTCTCAAGGTGCGATTTCACGATGGCGCTTGACGCCAGCTTCGAGCGTCGAATTCGATCACACTGTATAATTTCGATCAAAGCGCCATCTAGATAAAGAGCAGTGATAAAGCTGAAAATTCTGAGCTTTATTTAATTGACGCTTATGTACTATTTAATTAAATTAAAAATATTATTTATTGTTTATGAAACATTAAAATAAAAAAAATATAATGGATTTCGATGAGGTAAAATCTATAGCTATTCTTTATTCTAACCTATTGATATCTATAAAAATATTAATAAATATTCCAATATTCATTAAATTATGACACTAAAGTTGACAAATGTTATAAATTTTTTTAGAATTTTATAACAGTGAAATTATTATGAAAAAAATTTAATAAAAAAATACCGCATGTGAAAATTGAAAAAAGTTATTAGCGGAAATTTTTTAAATCATTTTTTTTGTTGTGATTGATTTGTCATAAAAATTATGTGTTGTTGTTGTTGTTGTTATTGTTGATCCAAATAGGTTAGGGTATAACATAGGCTGATAAGTAAACTTTCGATTTTTCTTACTTGTAAAACTAGGGTCGTTTATTTCGTCAAAATGACGCTTGACGCTAAAAGTTTGACGCTGCTTTTTATCTAGATGGCACTCTAATCGAAATTATACAGTGTGATCAAATTTGACGCTCGAAGCTGGCGTCAAGCGTCGTCGTGAAATCGCACCTTCATCGACAAATAGAAAATAATTGTATGAATTAGTTGAGAGGATATTTCTCAAGAAGAACGTTGCCAATTTTGTGCACGTGGACATTATCATATAGAATCAAGTGCCTGATAGTGAATATATATCGATTAACGAATCATCCCCGAACCCAGATATATATAAATTATGGGTCCTCGAACTCAACTATATATCAGCGGAGGTCTCTGAAATCAGATATATATCTCGCAAGAGACGAATGATTACCGACTGAGAAAACGTGGCAATTTCAAATTTTTAAGCGTGGAACTATAATCATTTCAAATTGAAAGTCATTGAATCATCCACTTCTAAACAATACGAGATAATTTCCTGAGTACACTATTTACGATTCGAGTGGTAAAATTTCACAAGAGTTTACGTTTACGGATTTGATTATATGTTTACTTAGATTGAATGAAAAATCACATTTTTCAATGAATATCTCGATTACGTGATCTACTTGATAATTGTGTCAATGTGAGAATTATCTGTTGAGCCCAAGTATGCATCTTTTTCCACTCAGACCTTATATCTAGTAAACTCGAAAAAAAAACTAAAAAAAAATATAAAAACTGTTAAAAAAAACTTGAAACAATTTTGTACAAATGTATTGTTCATTTTTTTTTAATTATTCAAATGGGAATTTCTCAGAAATAGCGTTGCCAACTTTGTGCGCGTGGATATTACCATCTGGAATCAGGTCCCTGATAGTGAATATATATCGATTGACGAATCGTCCCCGAACCCAGATATATATAAATTATTGGTCCTCGAACTCAACTATATATCAGCGGAGGTCTCTGAAATCAGATATATATCTCGCAAGAGACGAATGATTACCGACTGAGAAAACGTGGCAATTTCAAATTTTGAAGCTTGGAACTAATCATTTCAAATTGAAAGTCATTCAATCATCCACTTCTTAACAATACTAGATAATTTCCTGAGTACACTATTTACGATTCGAGTGGTAAAATTTTACAAGAGTTTACGTTTACGGATTTGATTATATGTTTACTTAGATTGAATGAAAAATCACATTTTTCAATTAATATCTCGATTACGTGATCTACTTGATAATTGTGTCAATGTGAGAATTATCTGTTGAGCCCAAGTATGCATCTTTTTTAACTCAGACCTTATATCTAGTAAACTCGAAAAAAAACTTCAAAGAAATATAATACTGGTCAAAAATCTTGAAACAATTCCGTACAAATGTATTGTCCATTTTGTTTTAATTATTCAAATGGAAATTTCTCAGAAATAGCGATGCCAATTTTGTGCACGTAGACATTACCATCTGGAATCAGGTCCCCGATAGTGAATATATATCGATTAACGAATCGTCCCCGAACCCAGATATATATAAATTATTGTTCCTCGAACTCAACTATATATCAGCGGAGGTCTCTGAAATCAGATATATATCTCGCAAGAGGCGAATGATTACCGGCTGAGAAAACGTGGCAATTTCAAATTTTGAAGCGTGGAACTATAATCATTTCAAATTAAAAGTCATTCAATCATCAATTTCTAAACAATACTAGATAATTTCCTGAGTACACTATTTACGATTCGAGTGGTAAAATTTTACAAGAGTTTACGTTTACGGATTTGACTATATGTTTACTTAGATTGAATGAAAAATCACATTTTTCAATGAATATCTCGATTACGTGATCTACTTGATAATTGTGTCAATGTGAGAATTATCTGTTGAGCCCAAGTATGCATCTTTTTCCACTCAGACCTTATATCTAGTAAACTCGAAAAAAAAACTAAAAAAAAATATAAAAACTGTTAAAAAAAACTTGAAACAATTTTGTACAAATGTATTGTTCATTTTGTTTTAATTATTCAAATGGAAATTTCTCAGAAATAGCGTTGCCAATTTTGTGCGCGTGGATATTACCATCTGGAATCAGGTTCCTGATAGTGAATATATATCGATTGACGAATCGTCCCCGAACCCAGATATATATAAATTATTGGTCCTCGAACTCAACTATATATCAGCGGAGGTCTCTGAAATCAGATATATATCTCGCAAGAGACGAATGATTACCGACTGAGAAAACGTGGCAATTTCAAATTTTGAAGCGTGGAACTATAATCATTTCAAATTAAAAGTCATTCAATCATCAACTTCTAAACAATACTAGATAATTTCCTGACTACACTATTTACGATTCGAGTGGTAAAATTTTACAAGAGTTTACGTTTACGGATTTGACTATATGTTTACTTAGATTGAATGAAAAATCACATTTTTCAATGAATATCTCGATTACGTGATCTACTTGATAATTGTGTCAATGTGAGAATTATCTGTCGAGCCCAAGTATGCATCTTTTTCCACTCAGACCTTATATCTAGTAAACTCGAAAAAAAACCTAAAAAAAATTATAAAAACTGTTAAAAAAAACTTGAAACAATTTTGTACAAATGTATTGTTCATTTTGTTTTAATTATTCAAATGGAAATTTCTCAGAAATAGCGTTGCCAATTTTGTGCGCGTGGATATTACCATCTGGAATCAGGTCCCTGATAGTGAATATATATCGATTAACGAATCGTCCCCGAACCCAGATATATATAAATTATTGGTCCTCGAACTCAACTATATATCAGCGGAGGTTTCTGAAATCAGATATATATCTCGCAAGAGACGAATGATTACCGACTGAGAAAACGTGGCAATTTTAAATTTTGAAGATTGGAACTAATCATTTCAAATTGAAAGTCATTCAATCATCCACTCCTTAACAATACTAGATAATTTCCTGAGTACACTATTAACGATTCGAGTGGAAAAATTTTACAAGAGTTTACGTTTACGGATTTGATTATATGTTTACTTAGATTGAATGAAAAATCACATTTTTCAATGAATATCTCGATTACGTGATCTACTTGATAATTGTGTCAATGTGAGAATTATCTGTTGAGCCCAAGTATGCATCTTATTTCACTCAGACCTTATATCTAGTAAACTCGAAAAAAAACTTAAAAGAAATATAATACTGGTCAAAAATTTTGAAACAATTCCGTACAAATGTATTGTTCATTTTGTATTAATTATTCGAACGGAAGTTTCTCAGAAATAGCGTTGCAAATTTTATGCACGTAGACATTACTATCTGGAATCAGGTCCCTGATAGTGAATATATATCGATTAACGAATCGTCCCCGAACCCAGATGTATATAAATTATTGGTCCTCGAACTCAACTATATATCAGCGGAGGTCTCTGAAATCAGATATATATCTCGCAAGAGACGAATGATTACCGACTGAGAAAACGTGGCAATTTCAAATTTTGAAGCTTGGAACTAATCATTTTAAATTAAAAGTCATTCAATCATCCACATCTAAACAATACTAGATAATTTCCTGAGTACACTATTCACAATTCGAGTGGTAAAATCTTACAAGAGTTTATGTTTACGGATTTGACTATATGTTTACTTAGATTAAATGAAAAATCACATTTTTCAATGAATATCCTGATAACGTGATCTACTTGATAATTGTGTCAATGTGAGAATTATCTGTCGAGCCCAAGTATGCATCTTATTCCACTTAGACCTTATATCTAGTAAACTCGAAAAAAAACTTAAAAAAAATATAAAACTGGTCAAAAAAACTTGAAACAATTTCGTACAAATGTATTGTCCATTTTGTTTTAATTATTCAAATGGAAATTTCTCAGAAATAGCGTTGCCAATTTTGTGCACGTAGACATTACCATCTGGAATCAGGTCCCCGATAGTGAATATATATCGATTAACGAATTGTCCCCGAACCCAGATATATATAAATTATTGGTCCTCGAACTCAACTATTTATCAGCGGTGGTCTCTGAAATCAGATATATATCGCGCAAGAGACTAATGATTACCGACTGAGAAAACGTGCCAATTTCAAATTTTCAAGCTTAGAACTAAGCATTTTAAATTAAAAGTCATTCAATCATCCACTTCTAAACAATACTCGATAATTTCGTGAGTAGTCTATCTACGATTCGAGTGGTAAACTTTTACAAGAGTTTGCGTTTATAGATTTAATATATGTTTACCTAGATTGGTCAACACACTCTTTCTTTAACAAATATCCTAATTACACAATTTATCTGATAATTGTATCAATGTTAGAAATATCTGTTGATCCCAAGTAAGCATTTTTTCACCCTTAATCCTTATATCTCGAAAATTTAAAAAAAAAAAAAAAACTATAAAACCGGTAAAAAGTACTAAAACAATTTCGTACATATCTATTGTTTATTTTGTATAAATTATTTAAGTGGCGATTTCTCAGGAAAAATGTTATCAATTTTGTGCACTTTTGTGATAGGGAATATACATCAATTTACGAATCGTCCCCGAAACCAGATATATATAAATGTATTGGTCCTCGAACTCAACTATTTATCAGCGGAGGTCTCTGAAATCAGATTTATATCGGGCAAGAGACTTATAATTACTGACTGAGAAAACGTGCCAATTTCAAATTCTCAAGCTTAGAACGAATCATTTCAAATTGAAAGTCATTCAATCATCCACTTCTTAACAATACTAGATAATTTCCTGAGTACACTATTTACGATTCGAGTGGTAAAATTTTACAAGAGTTGACGTTTACGGATTTGATTATATGTTTACCTAGATTGAGTGAAAAAACACATTTTTCAACGAATATCCCGATTACGTGATCTACCTGATAATTGTATCAATGTGATAATTATCTGTCGAGCCCAAGTATGCATCTTTTTACACTCAGACCTTATATCTAGTAAAGTCGAAAAAAACTTATAAAAAATATAAAACTGGTCAAAAAAATTTGAAAGAATTTCGTACAAATGTATTGTTCATTTTGTATTAATTATTCAAATGTAAATTTGTCAGAAATAGCGTTGCCAATTTCGTGCACGTAGACATTACCATCTGGAATCAGGTCCCTGATAGTGAATATATATCGATTAACGAATCGTCCCCGAACCCAGATATTTATAAATGTATTGGTCCTCGAACTCAACTCTCTATCAGCGGAGGTCTCTGAAATCAGATATATATCGCGCAAGAGACTTATAATTATCGACTGAGAAAACGTGCCAATTCAAAATTCTTAAAATTAGAAATCATCATTTCAAATCAATAGTCATTAAATGATCCATTTCTAATCAACACCAGATAATTTCCTGAGTGCGCTGTTTACGATTCGGGTGGTAAAATTTTTCGAGAGATTACGTTTGAGAATTCAATCAAAAGATCACATAGATTTAGTCAACACACTTATTTTCTAACAAGTATCCTGATTACGTGATCTGTCTGATAATTGTATCAATGTGAGAATCATCTCTTGAGTCCAAGTATGCATCTTTTTACACTTAGACCTCATATCTAGAAAACTTGTCCCAGAACCCAGATATATATGAATTCATTGGTCCTCGAACTTAATTATATATCAGCGGAGGTCTTTAAAATTCGATATGTATCGCTCATTAATCTAATAATTACCGACCAAGAATATGAGGAAATTCCGAGCTTTGTGCTCAGAACCAATCATTTCAACTTAAAAGTTATTTAATCATCCTTCATTAATCAATTAGTGAATCTTTTTTCAAAAATCATATCTATTTGACCGTATAGGACCTAAATCTGAGGCATGTATACGTAAGGTCTTCCAATTTATATATTTATTTCTCTTATACTCCCTTATTCCTGTATAAATACAAGCATAAAACCGAAATGGTTTTTATCTGATGCTTTAATCACAAATTATACGGATTGAAATTTCCGAATTTAACAATTTCATACATCCTACGTATTGCAATAAATGCACTCTATACATAATTCGGATTCAAATATTTTTCTCATTACGCAGAGATAATATTTTAACAGCACAAAGTTTTCCAATCAGTTATTATGATTGTCTAAGGATAAATTAAATAAAAACAAAGTAATTTATATACGAATTTTAATTCTTTGGATTCGAATATTTTTTTTTTTTAAATGTCCTCAAAATCAAAGATATTTAGTAGAAGGTCCTCAGGACCAAAGATATATAGTGGATGGTTCTCAAAATCAGATATATATATATATATATATATATATATATATATAAGTTGCAATATCTAAATAAATATTTTAATAGTTAGAATTTAATTAGGAATGTATACATCAGGACATTAATTAGAATCTAGATATACATTAATCTCACCCGCCATCTTGAAGTCCCCGAAGCCCGTATTAAACATATATATATATATATATATATATATATATATATATATATATATATATATATATATATATATATATATATATATATATATAAAGGAATAGCTGTGCGTTAGTCTCGCTAAAACTCAAAAACGACTGGACCGATTTTGATCATTTTTTTTTGTTTTGTACGTTATAGTTCAAGGATGGTTTAGAAAAAAAAAAAGTTGAAAAAAAATCCTAAATATTAAGGGCCAGTTTTTCAGTCCCGGGTTTAAGGATTTTATCATTGTGAATATGTCTATATATAATATAGATATATAGATATATTCACAATGATAAAATACTTAAACGCGGGGTTGAAAAACTGGCCCTAAAAAATCAAAAATATCAAGTATCATCAATTGTTCCCTGCTTTACAGCAGTATTTCATTTGTCGTCTACATAAGTCTATCTATATATATAAATGAATAGCTGTGCGTTAGTCTCGCTAAAACTCAAAAACGACTGGACCGATCTCAACAATTTTCTTTTTGTTTTGTTCACTACACGCAAAAAAAAAATTGGGGCTGCCACATGATTTTTTCATGTGGCTACCACATGATTTTCATGTAGCTGCCACATGATTTTTTCATGTGGCTACTACATGATTTTCATGTGGCTGCTACATGATTTTCCTGTGGTAGCCACATGATTTTTTCATGTGGTTGCCACATGATTTTCATGTGACAGCAACATGATTTTCATGTGGCAGGCAATACTCTAATAATAGTTAAAACAACAATAATAATTATCATGATGATAACAATAATAATAATCGATATTATTAAGAGAATAAGAAAAATTTTGTGGCCAGTAAATTTTTATGATAAAATGGGTTTTTATGGTTAAATTTGGTATCAAAAGAAAGGTCTTAATCTGGAGTTGTGCCTATTCAAGGTTTCATATCATTCTCACTAATAGTCAATTTATTATGATAAGAATTAAGGCTGCATGCGAAAATGCTCTATCTCTAGATACATAATTAAGAAATGATATTGCATCTGGTGAACTATTGCCATTTTTAAAGATATAAGCTCATCCTGACATTACACTCATCGAGACTTTTCATTTGAGTACCCACATCAACTTTTCATATATTTATATATTTTATATATATATATATATATATATATATATATATATATATATATATATATATATATATATATATATGTATATATGAAAAATATATCAAAATGCATGTGGGTACTCAAATGAAAGCTCTTGATGAGTGTAACATCGGGAAGAGTTTATATCTTTAAAAATATCATTAGTTGACAAGACAGCAATGTCAGTACTTAATTATTGACATTTTTAAAGATATAAGCTCTCCCCGATGTTACACTCATCAAAAGCTTTCATTTGAGTACCCACATGCATTTTGATACATTTTTCATATATACATGTATATATAATATATATAAATATATGAAAAATTGATGTGGGTACTCAAATAAAAGGTCTCGATAAGTGTAATGTCGGGATGAGCTTATATCTTTAAAAATAGCAATAGTTCTCCGGATGCAAGGTAATTTCTTAATTACGTATCTAGAGATAGAGCATTTTCGAATGCAGCCTTAATTCTTATCATAGTAAATCGACTATTAGTGAGAATGATATGAAACCTTGATAAGGCACAACTCCGGGCCAAGACCTTTCTAATGGTACCAAATTTAACCATAAAACCCATTTTATCATAAAAATATTCTGGCCACAAAATTTTCCTTATTCTCTCAATAATATAGATTATTATTATTATCATGATCATTATTATTTTTGTTGTCTTAACTGGTATTATAGTATTGCCTGCCACATGAAAATCATGTTGCTGTCACATGAAAATCATATGGCAGCCACATGAAAAAATCATGTGATTGCCACAGGAAAATCATATAGCCGCCACATGAAAATCATGTAGTAGTCACATGAAAAAATCGTGTGGCTGCCACAGGAAAATCATGTGGCAGCCCCAATTTTTTTTTTTGCGTGTATAGTTCAGAGATGTTTTCGAAAGAATAAAATTTTTGAAAAACCCAAAAGTTCAGCTAAGGAAATCAACAGATCTAAAATTGAGTTTCGTTTAATAACTTGACAATATTCTAATCGTACTTCATGCAGCCAGTATTTATTCCTTATCGAAGTAGATGAGAGTTTAAAGATTGATAATCGCTGTTCGAAAGGTGTAATAAAATATATTGTAGGTGATACGAAGTTCACCAGGTCAGCTAGTATAAAATATTTTTTTATTCTCTTAATAATACAGATAATATTAATTTATATATTGTGGGAACCATTCCTATACTATTATGGTAATGGTTCCCATAAATTATGGAAACCATTCCTATAATAGTATAGGAATGATTCTTATAGCATTATGGGAACCATTCCTATAATATTATAGGAATAGTTTCTATAATAGTATAGGAATAGTTCCCATAATTTTCTTTCCGTGTACACAAGTAAATTTTTAATGGAAAAATTAAAAAATCATATGTACTAGAAATTTGAATAGCGTGCGACGCGCGCGCCTTAATTTTTACCAGTAATGAATCGTGGCCCGGTTTTTGCGAGTTTTGAACAATGACTAACTTCAAGACATACGTTCATTTTTATTTAGAATATAAGAAATTGAAAAACTCAACTATATCAATTTGCAAAGTTTATCATCTATCTGTTGAAATTAGTATTTTGAGTTTATTATCTATCTGTTAACATTAGTATTTTGAGTATCTGCAATCTACAGAACGATTACTGGACTATTAAGAACTTTAGTCAGCAGCCTAGTACAAATACTTTGTTATAAGTGCTTACAGTTGTTTATAATTACTTAACCTATTTGCAAATAGACCAAAAGTTTTAAGTTATTTGTATACTTTGCTCTAACTAAGTACTTGGTACTTTTTAAAATCAAACTCACTCATAATAATCAACCGATCGATTGACACTCCTTTCAATATTCAGCTTTGGTTGATATTACAATTTTACGACAATCTGCTGGGTGAATTAAATGTGCAGCAAGCAAAGTAAAAGTGAAATAAGAACGAAGATACTAACTTTTGTCAACTTCAATCGACCAGATTTTTTTTTGTGTTTCAATAATTAAAATTCTAAGAAAGATATTGATATGAGACCTTTAATACTTCCTTCCGAGTCGTGCAATCAATTTCCAATTCTTAATCACTCAAATCAATAAATTGTTAAGAAATAATTGTAAAAGCGGGTCAAGTGAAATAGAGCAAAGTGAAATATTAAGAACTAGTAAAGTTGGAGACCAAAAGTAAGCCAATATTTTTATCAGATCTTTTTCTGAGAAACATGCTCTTAAATCACTACCGAATTGATTTTGAATTTATTTTACAGAATAAAATTTTTTCATCATATCTGTACCGAAAATTTAATATTTCTGCCCTGTTTTGCGGAAAGAAAGTGCAACTTTTACCTTATGGACCAACATATACAAACAAATTAACAGCTTCACATTTGCACTAACCTTCCCACAGAAACAAGAGTACAAAGTTTGAACTTTTGGTTATAATTATGATGAAAAATACTATACCCGCCAGCGAGAAAAGTAGGATATCCCATTCCACGTGTTTGTCACTCTCGCCTTCGGCTTGGGAGACAATTTTACACACGGGTTGGAATGTCCTACTTTCCTTCCTCAGTGCTTATTATACTACATTCCCGCAATCGAATTGGAAATATGCAATAAATAATAAGATGTAATAATTTTTATTTATTTATGTCTTACCCATGAAAAAAATTAGGAAAACAGTTAACCGTAAAGGTCATCCCTGTAACTTCTAGTTAATTCCATACCTAAACACTTAGAATTGTACTTATGATGTTTATGAGCTCTTCAAGCTCAAAAATATATCTTGTAATATTTTAAGCTCTCCTAGCTCAACGAGGTAGATAATCTATGCTTTTGAGCTTTTCGAGCTCCAAAGTCTGATGGAAGTTTCATAGAACACTATTTTTTGAATTTTCAATCTGCAATTACATACGAATGAATAAACCGATTTTCACACGGTTTGCAGCATTCAAGACATTTTTTTTGAATCCTCTGATTAACTTTTCAACGCAAATTGATCAGACCGAAAATTTCGAAAAAATCATTTTTTGATTTTTTTCATCAACGATAACTCACGAACGAATGAACCGATTTTGACCAGCCCGGCAACGATTGACGTGATTTTTTTATGTGAAGAGCTGATTAGTTTTTGGGATTGATCGTTATCAGTAAAGAATTTAATGCAATCGTTAAAGCTATTTGAAAGTTATTACAAAAAAAAACCCAATTAGAAAAAATTTTTTTCATAGTTTTTTTGAGATTTCTCAAAATCTACCCGTCCAAATCGGTCCAAGTTTTATTGACAATCTAAGTTCGATCAAGCCCTTCCGAATGGAGCCAAGAATGGCGAACAGACACCATCATAAAAATGGCCAGGAAAGCTACCTAGGACCTCAAAACGTCGAGATCTGATAAAAACTCGATTTTCAGGGTAAAACCAATAACTCCGAATTTCGAAAATTTTCAATTTTTTTAGCGAGAAAAAAAAAATTTTGACAAATTAATTTACTTCACAATCTCTCATTTTTAACTAACTTTTTGACTCTGTGTGTGTGTGTGTGTGTGTGTGTGTGTGTGTGTGTGTGTGTGTGTGTGTGTGTGTGTGTGTGTGTGTGTGTGTGTGTGTGTGTGTACGGTTGGATCTCAGAGGAGTAGGAAGCGGTAATTCGTAGGAAATTTTCTACTTGCTTATAAAATAGACTTTTCTTTTTAAAAGTCCATAAGTTTTGGACGGTTTGACTGATTTCATCGCAGTTGGAGCCATTCGAAAAGGCTTATCCAAACTTAGATTATGAATACAATTTGGACCGGTAGATTTGAGAAATCACAAAAAAACTAAGAAAAAAATTTTTTTCGAATGCGGTTTTTTTGGAATAACTTTTAAACGGATTCACCGATCGATTTTAAAAACTATTCAGCTCTTAACCTTGAAAACTGCGTCAGTCGCCGTCAGTCCAGTCAACATCGGTTGATTCGTTCGTGAGTTATCGTTATCGAAAGAAAACCGAAAAAAGTGTTTTTTCGGAATTACTCCGAAATTCCTAGTTTAATCAATTCAAACTTAAAAATTCTTCATGAGACTGAAAAAACTGCGTTGAATGCCGCCAATCGCGTAAAAATCGGTCGATTCATTCAAAAGTTATTGCGGTTTGAAAATTCAAAAAATAGTGTTCTATGAAACTTCTATCAGACTTGAGAGCTCGAAGAGCTCAAAAGCATAAAAAAGCAATCTCTTTGAGCTTGGAGAGCTAAAAATAACATATAAATTGTAATCTCGAGCTCGAAGAACTCAAAAACATCATAAGGGCAATTTTAAGGTAGTACTACCGTTACCACAAGAGTCAAATCCCAAGACCTAACCTTATTTGATAAACGAAGTAGATTTCCCTATACTAAATCACGTTGGAGAAAGAGAGTCAGAGATAAATTTTGAATGTTTTTTATTAAGAAATATTCTCATATTCTCTGAAACCATCCTGATTGTTATTAAATATGTTCTAGATGTTATTTTCTCTCGTTGTTTTAATTTTTATAAGAGTCTGAACGTCCAGTTTTCTGAAATAAAATAAAGGCGGACTTTGAAAAAAAAGTCCTTTTATTTTAGCAAAGAAAGGGTTGTAAAATAAAAAGTTAGGGGTGAAAAAAATTCTCGTTAGTACCGACGAGAACTATAAGCGTGTAGAACAGCCTGTTAAAATTTGAAAGCAATCGGTTTAATAGAAAAAAAGTTAGGACCCGGGCACCATAATTTACAAATATAAATAATGCTGTGAAGCGGGAAAGAATAGGAGTTACGGTAATTATTACGTGAAGCGTTCCACATTCACGTAAAAGGATATTGGTAGGAAAGGATTGAGAAAGGAATGTGGAGAGGATCATCTTAATATGAGTTTATAGAATATGCGAGAATAAATTATTAGATATCTCGGACTGGGATTCGAACCCAGAACCTTCCGAAGACATGTCGGCTACTCTAACATTTGAGCTATCCGGTCTATACTAAATTTCCTTTCGCTTATTCTATATACATTAAGCCACACCGTCCATTTTACGGCAAGCATTTTTTACAAATATAAATAATGCTGTGAAGTGGGAAAGAATAGGAGTTACGGTAATTATTACGTGAAGCCATAATTCATAGCTAAATTTGTCATTAAAGACGAATTTGGGAACTGGGGAAATAATAGATAAAGGGGGGCGGGGAGACCTTACTCAGTAGGAATTTTTCGGTAACTGAAAAAATAATTCAGACAGCCCAGACCGGGACTCGAACCCGGATCGTTTGGTTACGCGCCAAAGGCTCTACCAGTTAAGCTATCCGAGACATTGTCCGTAACTACCATTCAGTCACCAATTAAGCACTATGGACAAGCCACGCGCAAATACGGTCTCGGCGATAATTATTTGCAGCAGGGATATAAAGCCTCGGCCCTATCGGGCCTTAGCCTTATACTATCCCTGCTGAAAATATTTATCACCTCGATCGTATTGGCGCATGGCTCGCCCAAGGTACATAAATAACTATTTTTTCAGTGTGAGTTAAATTTTTAGAAATCACATTAGATCGTAAATGGCCATATCAGAAAATTATTTACCGATGATTTAAAAAAAAATCCATCCCAATTACCTAGATTAACTTTAACTTTATAATGATAATAAAGAAGCTAACGGTTTTATAGATATTTTTTCATAATATCTTATTAATTTTATTTAATATCACACAAAAATAAATTCATTTAGCAAAAAAGTAAATTCTCTTTTATGCCCCTAGTCCTTTGTACAAAAAAGTGAATTTTTTTTATTCTTATAAGCATAATAGCAAAGTGAATTCTTTTTCTTAGAAGCGTTTATATTTTTTACTTGTGCCTGTGCCCAAGAAAAAGATCCGTACAGTAGATATTGTATTACTTACAAGGGTCTCTTAAAAGCTTTTTTTTGAGACAAAAAATGGTTAAGAAAAGCTCTGATAAGCGATATAATTAATAATAACAGAAGTATACAAAGTGGATGATGAACGAAAAATGATAAGGAAACAAATTAGTCTATCGATCTGAAGAAAAACAAAAAATAAAAGGGTGAATTAAAATAGCGTGTTATTTTGTTACGTTAGACCGCTTCATTCTTTTTATAATTTCAATTAATTTTTTTGTTTTCCTGTTGGTGTTTATTTAGTTGTTTCGATCGTCTTCGTCCTTTTCGGCACAAAGATCACTCGGGTAAAATAAAAACTAAAATTCTTTGTGCATGATTAAAGAAAAGTTCATTATACAGACGGAGCGAAAAAGTAGTCTCTCGGCCGCTTTATTCTATGCTTTGCACTTTCATATTTTTTTATCCTTTTCTGTTTTTTTTTGTTTCATGTCCTCGGGCATTTTAGCGACAACTTTCAAACACTTTTTTTATTAGTTGCGAACTAATATAAAAAATATTTTGAATAAATTTACTCGCAAAATTATGTTTAATTTTTACAGGAGAATAATGTTGGGCTATTCGGAAAATTCTGAGAAAATGAGAATTTTTAGTAAAATATTATTAATTTTTTTAGCCAACAATCACGAAAAAATTTGTTTATATATAGAGTGTCCCAGAAGTAACAGGACGCCATTGTAGCATCCCTGATGCAAACAAAATAATTCTGAGACGAAAAGTCCTTAGCCATTTTTTAATCAAACGCATCGATAATTAATTATTAATTAAAAATAACGTCCTTTTTATGCGTTAGGAGAGAGAGCTTACTAGTGTCCAAGTCAAGGTGCGTTCCAACGAAGAACTTGCTTCTGCACGTGTGAATGTATAAAAGTAAATCTGAATGAATGACTGACTACGTTAGCTATAAGAAACCAGTTAGATCATACAGTTAGTTGTCAATCTTTGTTTGGCACATACTTGACTGGACACTGGTGCTCTCTCTCTAACAAATAATCAAGAGACGGCATTATTTTTTAATTAATAATTAATTATCTATGCGGTTAATTGAAAAATGGCTAAGGACTTTTCGTCTCAGAATTATTTTTTCATCAGATGCCACTTTAATGGCGTCCGTGACTTTTGGGACACCCTGTATAGTAAAATTGATCTTATAACCTTATAACTTGAATGGATAAAAATTTTCTATTGAAAACAGATAAGGTTTTTAGCTCTTCGAGCTCAAAAGTCTGATGCAAAGTCCTTAGCCATTTTAATCAAACGCATAGATAATTGTTATTAATTAAAATAACGTCCTTTTTATGCGTTAGAGGAAACTTACTAGTGTCCAAGTCAAGTGCGTTCCAACGAAGAACTTGCTTGCGATGGTGAATGTATAAAAGTAAATCTGAATGAATGACTGACTACGTTAGCTATAAGAAACTGATTTAGATCATACAGTTAGTTGTCAATCTTTGTTTGGCACATACTTGACTGGACACTGGCAACTCTCTCTCTAACAAATAATCAAAAGAGGGCATTGTTTTTTAATTAATAAGTAATTATCTATGCGGTTAATTGAAAAATGGCTAAGGA